>NC_140183.1:6594353-6891853 GCF_963971535.1 Notolepis coatsorum | reverse complement strand
AGTGAGTGAGTGAGTGAGTGAGTGAGTGTGAGAGTGAGAGTGAGAGTGAGAGAGAGAGAGAGAGAGAGAGAGAGAGAGAGAGAGAGAGAGAGAGAGAGAGAGGCTTTGATTCCATTTTCTCACCTCTCCTCATGTGATTGTCACCTCTGGTTACAGATTTAGAAACAGCAGCAACACAATAACATACTGCTGATTTTATATCAGAGAGAGAGGTAGGTTATATATAGAGACAGTAGAGGAGGTAGGTTATATAGAGAGAGACAGTAGATGAGGTAGGTTATACTGGACTATGAGTATTATGGGGTGTAACTAACCAGCTGAGTAAACACATTGCTCCATATCAGCTCTCTGTTGTATCAACGACAAGACCAGAGAGAAATGCTCTCCTGCTGATAACACTCTGCGTGTGTGTGTGTGTGTGTGTGTGTCTGTGTGTGTGTGTGTGTGTGTGTATGTGTGTGTGTGTGTTGCCATGCTGTTCTAACAGGTGTCAAAATAGAGGCCTCATTTAAAGGGGCAGCCAGTGATTCTGGAGAAAAGATTGTTGATATTATCGTGTGCCTCCATCTCCCCCCCCTCCCCCTCCTCCCCAACAGGAAAGCCCGCTGTTGCTGATTGGCTGGATTAGGTCAGAGCGCTGGTGGACTGTGAGGAGACACTCGCTAGGTTACGTTTGTGAAAAATGGAGCAATGATCTTCCTGAACCCACGGGCGTTCCCGGGTGAGAAGAACATCGTTAACAACATCAAGAAGATATTGAACCCAAGGTTGTCGAAGAGTCATATATTGGCCCCGGTACAGAATGAGTGAGAATCCATGTGAAATGTGTTTATAGTGTCGAATTATGTCAGAGAACAAAACAAACAGCTACATGTGACTCACAAGTCACACAAGTCACACAGGTCACAAGTCACACAGGTCACAAGTCACACAGGTCACAAGTCACACAGGTCACAAGTCACAAGTCACACAGGTCACAAGTCACACAGGTCACAAGTCACACAAGTCACACAGGTCACAAGTCACACAGGTCACAAGTCACACAGGTAACAAGTCACACAAGTCACACAGGTCACAAGTCACACTGGTCACAAGGGTCACACAGGTCACAAGTCACAAGTCACACAGGTCACAAGTCACACAGGTCACGCTGGTCACAAGTCACACTGGTCACAAGTCACACAGGTCACACAGGTCACAAGTCACACTGGTCACAAGTCACACAGGTCACAAGTCACACAGGTCACACAGGTCACAAGTCACACTGGTCACAAGTCACACAGGTCACACAGGTCACAAGTCACAAGTCACACAAGTCACAAGTCACACAGGTCACACAGGTCACAAGTCACAAGTCACACAGGTCACAAGTCACACAGGTCACAAGTCACACAAGTCACACAGGTCACACAGGTCACAAGTCACACAGGTCACAAGTCACACAGGTCACAAGTCACACAAGTCACACAGGTCACAAGTCACACAGGTCACAAGTCACACAAGTCACACAGGTCACACAGGTCACAAGTCACACAAGTCACACAGGTCACACAGGTCACAAGTCACACAGGTCACACAGGTCACACAGGTCACACAGGTCACAAGTCACACAGGTCACACAGGTCACAAGTCACACAGGTCACAAGTCACACAGGTCACACAGGTCACAAGTCACACAGGTCACAAGTCACACAGGTCACAAGTCACACAGGTCACAAGTCACACAGGTCACACAGGTCACAAGTCACACAGGTCACAAGTCACACAGGTCACAAGTCACACAGGTCACAAGTCACACAGGTCACACAGGTCACAAGTCACACAGGTCACAAGTCACACAGGTCACACAGGTCACAAGTCACACAGGTCACAAGTCACACAGGTCACACATGTCACAAGTCACACAGGTCACAAGTCACACAGGTCACAAGTCACACAGGTCACAAGTCACACAGGTCACACAGGTCACACAGGTCACAAGTCACACAAGTCACACAGGTCACATGAAACAGATTTGTTTGCGATTTTTTGATAATCACGTCATTAATTTGCATATAAATGATACATGGGACACTCTGACAGATTTTTAACATAGCCTATCATTTTCTACAATTTTTTTCCTATTTAGAAACATTGGTTAACAATATATTTCCAGGGGGTGCATGATAGTATCCGCTTTCCTACTCAACTAATTAGTAAAAATGTGATTATTTAGTATTAACGGCACAGATTTGCATAGGCAAAATTACATAGAAACATGTGATCACTCTAGGGATAGTGTTATTGTGATCTTTGACCCTCAAAACATGGGTCTAGACACCGCATTTGTTCAGTTATCTGCAATATTGGCTGAGAATCATTAAACAGTTTTTTTTGCGATTTTTTGATAATTGCGTCCTTAATTTGCATATAAATGATACATGGGACACTCTGACAACTTGTTAACATAGCCTATAATTTTTTTCACCTTTTTTCCATTCTAGAAAGTCTGGTTAAAAGTATATTTACGGGGGGTGCATGATACCCCCCTATCTACTAGACTATATAACCTAGTTGCTATTGCATGTACTTGTTTGTGTTTCATTACGCGTATATGTGTAACGGAGGTACCGCAGTCTATCCACAGTCACGAGGTACAGTAAGTGAAGTGGCTGTGGACGTTAAGCGGTACTGCAAGTAAACTCACTCCCCAGAGGCATCCAGACCCAGTAGCAAGAAGTGAATTCACCTCTTGGTATAGTGGTCTGTGATGCCGCCCGCGACGCGGGAGATCGGGGTTCAACTCCCACTCAGGGCGATCCCTTAACAGGGGTCGAATCGACAAAACACAACGCAGTTAAGATCACACCGGCTACATATGTACATGCTTACCAACCGTTTCGCCTGTTTTATTGCAACACTGTTTTATTGCAACACTACTATCACCGACATCTAACGCCTGTCCCCGTCTCCCTGTGAGAGGTTGTCTCCTGGTGATGACCGGAGTGGTGGACGTCCCGTGATGATGGCTGGGAGGATGCAATCTATGCCGCCCCCATACCTCCGTCATCTGGATCTGGATCCGTCATCAGCTCTATTTTCAATCTTTCAAAATGTTCTTATATACCGAAGTTGCTTGCATTGCATGCACTTATTTGTGTTTCATTACACGTATGTGTGCATGCTTACCAACTGTTTCGCCTATTTTATTGCAACACTATCATGACATCTAAGAAGGGAGATCCCCCCTTGAACGGCCCTTCTAAGGTTTCTCTCCTCCACATTGCCTGTGGTGCATCTTTTCCTATTGCTAGGTTTTAGTGAGTTTTTCCTTACCTTCGTGTGGGGTATGTCTGGGAGTGTTGCATTCATTTATTTGATTTATTTTACATTGTTGACTTCATGGTGTTTTTGTTTTGTTCTTGATTTATTGTGATGTTTCTTCTTGACTTGTTTAAAGAAGACGTGTCCGGCACATGGGGACGTTAACGTGTGTTGTCGGGCCTTACAAATACATTTGATTGGTATTTTACTCCTTTACTCTTTACTGTATGAAGCCAAACACTATACAAAATATACAATATACAGAACTAAAATGTACAAAAATGAGGTAGAAGAGGTAGTGCAAATTTGAAAGAATAAATAGATAACATACGGTGTAATGCTTAAACGTTTTTAAAGTGAATGTTTAAAGTGAGTGTGGATGGTGTGCAGTGAATGTAGAATGGATGAGTTATGTTACATTGAGTGCATGTTGAGCTGGTTATCCAACACCTACAGGCCCCTTGACTAGTAATATACTGGATAGATTCACAGTGTTATACACTGGATAGATTCACACAGATTGAATGTCTGTGCTTTACTGTGTGTGTGTGTGTGTATATATAAAATGTGTAGCCCTTGAATTGGCTAGTTTGCTGTGATTATCTTAATGCAATTGTGTCTGGTTCTTAGCCCTTCAATTATTATAAGTAGTAATTCTCCCTCCCTCTGAGCTCTCTCACGTATGGCTCCCCCTAGTGGCTGTTTCAGCCCTGCCCAGTATTCTCCACTTGCACAACCTGAAAGTAGGCACTTCCGGCTGACTTCCGGTTGCCAATGGTACTTCCTGTCCCATCCAAATACATTGGTTTTAGCTACTTTCTCCCCTTATTTAAACAACTTTGTCGTCACAGAGAGGCAATGAAACGTTTGTATTATTATAGTATAGAATGTATTTAATAAGCAAACGTTTGTCAGCAGGGTTTTTGGGCTGTATTTCATGTAAAAACGTTTACTGTTAGTTTCCTTGCTCAGCCAGCATTAGCCTTCATTAGCTAACAGAAGCTAGTGGTTAAACAGGCCGGATTAGCTTTGAGCTAACTATCTTTCCCGACCCATGTATTCATTCCATTCTAAACATAACGTTAGTTTACAAAACATGACCCGTCTATATAACGTTGAGGAACAAATTATAAGTGTGTGGGTGTGTGTTTTGGTGAACATTGGACTGCAAACAGAAAATGCATCACAGTTACAGACAGTAGTATAACACAATGACATTCTGTTTTAGGGTGGATTTTCCATTTAAGGCTGGACAGTGTACACAGGAAGCTATACTTACTAAGAGGAGCCTGATTGGCTGAAAAGTGAACACTCCCTCTGTGCTTTAGTATGACATTATTCAATCTTTATTTGTATTTCATTCATTTATTTGTAAGGAACGATGTACAATATTAAACATAAATGTTTCCATTTGATGTATTGTGCCAGATTTAGCTTCAGCTAATCTTCATCTGAATCAATACACTTAAACACATGCATATTACACAATCTACACTGACAATAACAGTGCAGTTACACATAAGACGACACAAATAGACAATGAAGGGTATAAAAATGTATTGGGATAAAAGACACACCTGTTGTAGTGCATTAGAATTACAGCTGCACAATCAGATGGAGTCGAGACCACTTCACTATTGGTGGTAAGTGGTATGATACTAACCCTTTCACTACCACACTACAGAAGGTTAACCCTTTCACTACCACACTACAGAAGGTTAACCCTTTCACTACCACAATACAGAAGGTTAACCCTTTCACTACCACACTACAGAAGGTTAACCCTTTCACTACCACACTACAAAGAGTTAAGAGGATATTTGGGATATTAATGGAGTGCAGCAAGAATTCAATCTGTAACATTTTGCATTAACTGGGCATTCTGAACACATTCATTATTGAGCTATGAATGCATTATGCATGTGCAATAACAGTGTCACGACACACTCAGGACACAAAATGTACCTATCTCAAGCCCCGCCCTCTTCTTGATCAAGAAGAGAGGTTAGGGTTTGAGATAGGTCTATTGAATGACGTACCGTTGTGATCCCACCTTCTTCTATATATATATATATTTTTTTTTTAATCCTCTTTTTCTCCGCCTGATTTTCTGTGCTTTTTCCTCCCATCCCAATTGAGTCGTTATGCCAATTCCCCCCTCCCCTACCTGGTCGTTGTGCGCATGTGCCCCCTACTGGTCGGTCAAGGGAGCCCTGAGGTCTACCACATGCTTCCTCCGACACATGCAGAGACAGCCAGCGGCTCTCTTTTCACCCGACAGCGCGGACTCTCATTGGTGAAGTGTAACACGTGGGAGGTCACACTGCCTTCACCACTTCCTGTCTTTTGCTGTGCAGGCGCCCTGACCTGACCTGTAGGAGTCGCTGTCCACAACGCCAGATTACCACCCCATGGACTTCCCTCCTGCTAACTCAGCCAAACGAGTTAGTATGACGGCTGGCCCAAGCCGGAGGCAATGCTGACACCCGGATTCGAGACCGGAGTCTCTCGCATTGGTGACGAGCGCAATCTCCGCTGCGCCACCCAGCCGCCTTTTCTTCTATATTTCAATGGTAACTTGGATTATATGTAGCTTGTATGCAGTGTCATATATGTGTTATGAATGTATTATGACCAGGGCGGCTACGTGGCGTAGTGGGCAAGGCGATCGCCACGAATGCGGAGACGCTGGGCTCGCCTGTTCGAGCCCAGCGCTCCACATTGCTTTCAGTTTAGCTGGTCGTTCATACTAATACACATTGGCCGTATTAGGGGGTGGGAAACTGATGGGTGGGGATCGGGCGTTGTGGACAGCGACTCCTACAGGTCGGTTGGTGCGCCTGCGCAGTAGAATCAGGAAGTGTCGGGGGCAGCGTGAGCCTCCCACGCGTTACTCCTCGACACAGAGATCGAGCTGCGCAGGTGAAAAGATGCGACTGCTGTTACCTCAAGTACCGGAGGGGACTTGTGCTATGTATGACTTAGTCCACATTGCAGCCGGCTTGTGGGAGGCAAGAAACAGCGTTCGTGACAGGGGAGGGTTGAATTGGATGATACGAAATTGGGATGGGAGAAAATAGAAAATGGGAGAAAAAGTAGATAAAAAAAAAAAATGAATGTATTATGACCCTGTTATTTCACAAGCGTAATGCATCCATAGACGAGTAAGCATTCTGAATGTTCAATTAATGTATAAATTGTTACCTTTTAATTGATTGAATTGTTAAGTGAATTGATCCCAAAAAACGTGGGTGGTCTGTCTCCAGTCGCTGGACAGAATACATCCTGATTCGTGGTTCTCCTTCTAGTCCTTTGTGACTATTGTCTCCATGTCGTCATCTGTTTGGCCGTCTCCTACAGTAGAGAGATGACAGTTCAGTCTCTGTTACAGTAGAGAGATGACAGTTCAGTCTCTGTTACAGTAGAGAGATGACAGTTCAGTCTGTTACAGTAGAGAGACCACACATCAGTCTGTTACAGTAGAGAGACCACACACCAGTCTGTTACAGTAGAGAGACCACACATCAGTCTCTGTTACAGTAGAGAGACCACACATCAGTCTGTTACAGTAGAGAGACCACACATCAGTCTCTGTTACAGTAGAGACCACACATCAGTCTGTTACAGTAGAGACCACACATCAGTCTCTGTTACAGTAGAGAGACCACACATCAGTCTCAGTTACAGTAGAGAGACCACAGATCAGTCTGTTACAGTAGAGAGACCACACACCAGTCTGTTACAGTAGAGAGACCACACATCAGTCTCAGTTACAGTAGAGAGACCACACATCAGTCTCAGTTACAGTAGAGAGACCACAGATCAGTCTGTTACAGTAGAGAGACCACACACCAGTCTGTTACAGTAGAGAGACCACACATCAGTCTGTTACAGTAGAGAGACCACACATCAGTCTCAGTTACAGTAGAGAGACCACACATCAGTCTGTTACAGTAGAGAGACCACACACCAGTCTGTTACAGTAGAGAGACCACACATCAGTCTGTTACAGTAGAGAAACCACACATCAGTCTGTTACAGTAGAGAGACCACACATCAGTCTCTGTTACAGTAGAGACCACACATCAGTCTCAGTTACAGTAGAGAGACCACACATCAGTCTCAGTTACAGTAGAGAGACCACACATCAGTCTCAGTTACAGTAGAGAGACCACACATCAGTCTCTGTTACAGTAGAGAGACCACACATCAGTCTGTTACAGTAGAGAAACCACACATCAGTCTGTTACAGTAGAGAGACCACACATCAGTCTGTTACAGTAGAGAAACCACACATCAGTCTCTGTTACAGTAGAGAGACCACACATCAGTCTCTGTTACAGTAGAGACCACACATCAGTCTCTGTTACAGTAGAGAGACCACACATCAGTCTCTGTTACAGTAGAGAGACCACACATCAGTCTGTTACAGTAGAGAGACCACACATCAGTCTCTGTTACAGTAGAGACCACACATCAGTCTGTTACAGTAGAGACCACACATCAGTCTCTGTTACAGTAGAGAGACCACACATCAGTCTGTTACAGTAGAGAGACCACACATCAGTCTCTGTTACAGTAGAGAGACCACACATCAGTCTGTTACAGTAGAGAGACCACACATCAGTCTCAGTTACAGTAGAGACCACACATCAGTCTCAGTTACAGTAGAGAGACCACACATCAGTCTCTGTTACAGTAGAGAGACCACACATCAGTCTCAGTTACAGTAGAGAGACCACACATCAGTCTATGTTACAGTAGAGAGACCACACATCAGTCTCCGTTACAGTAGAGAGACCACACATCAGTCTCCGTTACCGTAGAGACCACACATCAGTCTCAGTTACAGTAGAGAGACCACACATCAGTCTCAGTTCACGTCTGTACCTGTGGGTTAGTTTCACAATATTCGGTGACACTCAGAGATCTTAAAGATGAACTTTGGAAAAGTACAAGATAGATGATGATGATGTAACAGCTGTTTGAAGACAGATGGTGAAGCTGTAATGTGTAAAACTTACCGAAGCAGCACCTGCGCAGGGTTTCTGATCTCCAGAGCGTCACACAAGACAAAGCAAACACTAACACCATGCCGAAGAAGCCTCCGAGGACACAGCCGAGCATCACGGCAAGGTGTGTGCCGTCGTCTGAGAGGAGAGAAGAGCAAGGTCAACTTTATTTATAAAGCACATTTAAATCAACCGAAGTTGTACCAAAGTGCTGTACAATATAAAAACAGAAATACTAAAAGAAATACAAAATACAGTTTACACACAAAGTCATAAAAACTACAATAATAAAAAAAACGCCAATAAAAACAGGTGAGTCTTCAGCTGTGTTTAAAAATTCTGTAGGGTCTTGGCAGACCTAATTTCCAGTGGAAGACTGTTCCATATTTTAGGGGCAGCGGCCACAAATGCTTGATCACCTGTTGTCTTTAGCCTAGACCTTGGGACATCTAAGAGTAATTTATTTGCTGAGGAGAAGAGCAAGGTGTGTACCATCATCTGAGAGGAGGAGGAGGAGAGAGGAGCAAGGTGTGTACCATCATCTGAGAAGAGGAGGAGAGAGGAGCAAGGTGTGTGCCATCATCTGAGAGGAGGAGGAGGAGGAGAGAGGAGCAAGGTGTGTACCATCATCTGAGAGGAGGAGGAGGAGGAGGAGAGAGGAGCAAGGTGTGTGCCATCATCTGAGAGGAGGAGATGGGAAGGGAAAGAGACAGAGAGAGGAGTGGAGGGATGTAGAAGGAGAAGAAAGTAGGGGAGTGGCGAGAAGACAGGAAGTAGTGAGAGGGATTGAAGTAGGAGAGAAGATGAGTGGGTGACAATTAGGGATGGAAATAGGGATCGAGAACAGCATGGAGAAGGATAGGAGGGAGGAAGGGAGAGAGGGAGAGAGAGAGGGAGGGAGGAAGTGGGTGCCAGTGAGGACAGGTGAGAAGTAAGAGACATGAGGAAGAGAGACAGGAGTAAGAGAGACAGGAGTAAGAGAGAGACAGGGGTAAGAGACACAAGAGTAAGAGAGACAGGAGTAAGAGAGACAGGAGTAAGAGAGAGAGACAGGAGAAAGAGAGAGACAGGAGAAAGAGAGACAGGAGTAAGAGAGACAGGAGTAAGAGAGAGACAGGAGAAAGAGAGACAGGAGTAAGAGAGAGAGACAGCAGTAAGAGAGAGACAGGAGAAAGAGAGACAGGAGGAAGAGAGACAGGAGGAAGAGAGACAGGAGGAAGAGAGAGACAGGAGAAAGAGAGAGACAGGAGTAAGAGAGACAGGAGTAAGAGAGAGACAGGAGTAAGAGAGACAGGAGTAAGAGAGACAGGAGTAAGAGAGAGATAGGAGTAAGAGAGACAGGAGGAAGAGAGAGAGACAAGAGTAAGAGAGACAGGAGAAAGAGAGAGAGACAGGAGAAAGAGAGAGACAGGAGTAAGAGAGACAGGAGTAAGAGAGAGAGACAGGAGTAAGAGAGACAGGAGTAAGAGAGACAAGAGTAAGAGAGAGACAGGAGTAAGAGAGACAGGAGAAAGAGAGAGACAGGAGTAAGAGAGAGACAGGAGTAAGAGAGAGACAGGAGGAAGAGAGACAGGAGAAAGAGAGACAGGAGTAAGAGAGACAGGAGAAAGAGAGAGACAGGAGTAAGAGAGAGACAGGAGTAAGAGAGAGACAGGAGGAAGAGAGACAGGAGGAAGAGAGAGACAGGAGAAAGAGAGACAGGAGGAAGAGAGACAGGAGTAAGAGAGACAGGAGTAAGAGAGACAGGAGTAAGAGAGACAGGAGTAAGAGAGAGACAGGAGTAAGAGAGACAGGAGTAAGAGAGACAGGAGAAAGAGAGACAGGAGGAAGAGAGACAGGAGGAAGAGAGACAGGAGAAAGAGAGACAGGAGTAAGAGAGAGAGGAGAAAGAGAGACAGGAGTAAGAGAGACAGGGGTAAGATAGACAGGAGAAAGAGAGACAGGAGTAAGAGAGACAGGAGTAAGAGAGAGACAGGAGGAAGAGAGACAGGAGAAAGAGAGACAGGAGTAAGAGAGACAGGAGGAAGAGAGAGACAGGAGGAAGAGAGAGACAGGAGGAAGAGAGACAGGAGGAAGAGAGAGACAGGAGAAAGAGAGACATGAGGAAGAGAGACAGGAGTAAGAGAGACAGGAGTAAGAGAGAGACAGGAGGAAGAGAGACAGGAGAAAGAGAGACAGGAGTAAGAGAGAGACAGGAGTAAGAGAGAGACAGGAGTAAGAGAGACAGGAGAAAGAGAGACAGGAGGAAGAGAGACAGGAGGAAGAGAGACAGGAGTAAGAGAGACAGGAGAAAGAGAGACAGGAGTAAGATAGACAGGAGAAAGAGAGACAGGAGTAAGAGAGACAGGAGTAAGAGAGACAGGAGGAAGAGAGAGACAGGAGGAAGAGAGACAGGAGTAAGAGAGAGACAGGAGTAAGAGAGAGACAGGAGAAAGAGAGACAGGAGTAAGAGAGAGACAGGAGTAAGAGAGACAGGAGTAAGAGAGAGACAGGAGTAAGAGAGACAGGAGTAAGAGAGACAGGAGTAAGAGAGACAGGAGTAAGAGAGACAGGAGTAAGAGAGAGACAGGAGTAAGAGAGAGACAGGAGGAAGAGAGAGACAGGAGTAAGAGAGACAGGAGTAAGATAGACAGGAGAAAGAGAGACAGGAGGAAGAGAGACAGGAGTAAGAGAGAGACAGGAGTAAGAGAGACAGGAGGAAGAGAGAGACAGGAGTAAGAGAGACAGGGGTAAGAGAGAGACAGGAGTAAGAGAGACAGGGGTAAGAGAGACAGGAGTAAGAGAGACCGTTGTAGCAGCGAGAATAAGTAATATCGTTTTGAGGAAAACATTTTTTAAGTTTAATTTACATTTAGTCATTTAGCTGAACGCTTTTATCCAAAGCGACTTACAAGTTCTGTACAACAAGTCAGCAGGAAGGAAGGCTACAACTCTGGCAACTATGGGTGAGTAACATTGTTCATCAAACAGTGTCAAACCTGAGTGCCACTGTTTTGAGTGCATAGTATTAGAGACATATTAGCATACTAATACTGCAAACTGTATGCACAGGCCAATATGCTGGCACGAAAATGTTATGTGTACAGAGACAATGTAAAAATAAGCCTGTTCAGAGCCTATTGTACTCCATTTTATACTGCACACCTATGGTGTAATTATAGCACAGCAAAAACTAAAAAAAACTGCAGGTAGCATATAATGATGCATTTAGGATCCTCCTTAAGCTCCCAAGACGGACTAGTGCAAGCCATTTGTTTGTGACTACAAATGTCCCCACCTTCCATGCTCTGCTGAGGAACTTGATGTTTAAATGTATGTGTCGTTTATTAGAGTAAAAAAAACAAGATAAAAGGTTGTGAGGTTTCGCCTTTCCCTGGACCTTTGATTCCCTGTCTCCTCACCTCACCAGCCCCCACCCTCGCGATGTTTTACTCTCTTCTGCTCTTCACCAGCCCCCACCCTTGGACTACCTTTCACAGCTGTGATAAGTTATGATTAGCGCCCCAGAGGGCTTTAAATACCTGGACCTCCCCTCCAGTCCTCGTCGGGTCGTTCTGTATGCTGGTTCTTTGTTCTGGACTCTTTATCCTTTTCTGTGTTCAGTGTTCATGGAGTCCTGGACGTTACCATCACCTGCCGCGTCTCCGGCGTGAGACGAGGTGCCAGCCATCACCACCTGTCGCCGTTTGCCTGGAGTGGGACACCGTCTACGCTCTCTAATCCTCTACGGGAGGTTTTCCAGTGTCCCACTCCAGACGTCAAGCCGGCGCGCTCCAACTCCAGACGCTCAAGCCGGCGCGCATCGCTTCCTATCCCACGGGAGGATGCGTCTCTTCAAGCCGGCGCGCTCCTACTCCAGACGCTCAAGCCGGCGCGCATCGCTTCCTATCCCACGGGAGGATGCGTCTCTTCAAGCCGGCGCGCTCCTACTCCAGACGCTCAAGCCGGCGCGCATCGCTTCCTATCCCACGGGAGGATGCGTCTCTTCAAGCCGGCGCGCTCCTACTCCAGACGCTCAAGCCGGCGCGCATCGCTTCCTATCCCACGGGAGGATGCGTCTCTTCACTTCCGAGGAGGATCTCCTTGCCAGGCCTCCGCCGTCTGAACCCTGCCATCCCTGTAAGCAGCTCTGGCCCTCGCCCTGTCCAAGGCCTTAACCCTGTTTTCTCTGTCCCTGTCTCCAGCCCGCCTCCCCGGGCCTCTGTCCCTGTTCCCCTCTCCAGTGCCCCTGTTCCTGCCCTGTCCTTTTGCCCTGGCCCTGTCCCTTAGCCTTCCCCTTAGCCTGCTCGCCTCTTAAAGGCACAGTGCCACATTTTTCCCTATTTCTTTGTTCCAGTGTTTTGTGTTCTCCCTTAAAGGGACAGTGCCGCTTTTTGTTTGTATTGAATAAATGCCCTGTTTTGGCTTACTCTCATACCTGTCTTGTGTTGTGCGATTGGGGTCGGTTACAAACCATAACAGAGGTGCCATTAGTGATGTAAAACAAAGTGATACAAGGCTCTGATTTGTGGAAACATTGGAATCGATGCCTTTATGTATTTTCTTTATGTATTTTAATCTATGTTGTTGGCCTTGTTTCTTTTGTAAAAATTTTAATCTTTTTTCCCCCTCCATTTTTCTCCCATCCCAATGTTAGTCGTATGCCAATTCCCAGTCCCTTCCTGGTCGCTGCGCACTTACCCCCCACAGTCAGATCATCTGGGAGAGTGGAGGCTACCACGTGCTTCCTCCGACACACGTCCAGCCAATCACCGCTTCTTTTCACCTGGCAGCGCGGATTCTCATTGAGAGGGCGTAGCGTGTGGGAGGACCACACTATCCCCCTCAGGTCCTATCCGCGCTTAGCAGGCGCCCCGACCGAACTGTAGGAGTCGCTGTTTACAACGACCCGGACCCACCCCGCCAGCTTCTCCCACCCTCTAATACAGCCAATTGTATTAGTGTGGACGGCCAGCCAAGCTGGTGACAACCCCCGGAGCTGTGAGCTGGATTCGAACAGGCGAATCCAGCTCACAGCTCCGGGGTTGGTGACGAACGCAATCTCCGCTCGGCCACCTAACCGCCGGCCTTGGTTCTTTTGTAATTGTATTCTTGTTGTTGTTTTGTATATGTGTAATATGGACCTTGAGTCTGAAATAAAGTCTTCATCATCATCATCATAGTAGGTAGTAATATAGGCAGATCCCTTAGTAGCAGAGTGCATACTAGTCAAAGGTTAGTAGTATTCACCATAGACCCGTAGGAAGACGGTGAGTTCCTGGTCCCCCTGTTTGCAGACGAAGCGGGTGCCGTTGTCGTGGTAAGAGGTTCCAGTGATGGTCCATACGGCCGCCAGCTCCCCTGCGTTCTGCTCACAGCCGCCACGGAGAGCCTGGGTGGTGCAGAGGGGTGTGTGTGTTACAGTTCAGGGATGGTCGATGTTGGCTTTTTTACCGATATCCGGTATACCGATATTGTCCAACTCTTAATTTCCGATACCTTCTGTAGTGTGGTAGTGAAAGGGTTAAGACATTGGAAACATAATGGAATATACTGTGTGTCATATAAAACATGTAAATAATAGGGCTGGGACTTTATCGCATTAATTTCAATTAATTAACTACAGAAAGAATTAAAAGTTAAAAAAATGTATGCATTTAATCGCATGATGATTTTTTCTTTATTGTGTAAGAATGTTACCTTTCAAAGGAGACCAGACTCATGCATGTGCTATAAGTATAATAAATCGCAAATAACTTTTTTTCTTAAGTCTGGTTTGTTCATAAAAAAAATAAAATAAGAGAAATTGAAATCAATCAAGAGTTTTTTTCCAATGGTCAACTGTTCTGGAATGTACTTGAAAGTCCTGCGTTTTACTTTTACCTCGAAAGTGCTTGAGTTTACAAAAAGTCCTTTGTGCTATATATATATTATTCCTAAAATTGCTGCACTTTGTTGTTTGTTGGTCTGTGTAGTAGCTAATACAGGATTTTGCTGCATAAACGTATGTATAATGTATATTCATTGATTCACTCGTATACCAAAATTCATTTGAATTGGAAAATGTTGCTTTTCGCATCAAATATTGATATGCGATTAAAATGTGATTCATTTTGATTAATTAACTATAAAGTCTCGAATTAATTCGATTAACATTTTTTATCGAGTCCCACCACTAATATATTTGTATTATATATATTATAAATATGATATATTTGTATTATATATATTATAAATATATATATATATATTATAAATATGATATATTTGTATTATATATATTATAAATATGATATATTTGTATTATATATATTATAAATATATATTATAAATGATATGTTGGTATTATATATATTATAAATATGATATGTTGGTATTATATATATTATAAATGATATGTTTGTATTATATATATTATAAATATATATGTTATAAATGATATGTTTGTATTATATATATTATAAATATGATATGTCTTCTGAAGGGCCCTCACAGGGACGTCTCCCCCTGGTGGTGCAGAGAGGAAGCTCACCTCTGGGATGTCCTCCACCGGCTGCTCTCCGGGGCAGATGAGGCTGCGGTTTCCGCGGTTACCGTAGAGGGTGAGCGTGAGACGCGACGGAGCCGGAGATGCCCGACAGCGGATCACCGCCGAGTCACCTGCCGCCACACTCAGGTTACCGGGCTGGTTACTGAAGAGGAAGGAGGGCTGGGGGGTAGCAGCCCCATCCTGGGCTGGGTGAGGGGAGGGAGGGGGGAGGGAGGGGGGTAGAGAGAGAGAGAGAGAGAGAGAGACAGAGAGAGAGAGAGAGAGAGAGAGAGAGAGAGAGAGAGAGGGAGAAGGAGAAAGACAGAGAGAGGGAGAAAGAGACAGACAGAGAGAGAGACAGAGAGAGAGACACAGAGAGAGAAAGAGAGAGAGAGACAGACATAGAGAGAGAGACAGAGAGAGAGACAGAGAGAGAGAGACAGACAGAGAGAGAGAGAGAGAGAGAGAGAGAGAGAGAGAAGGAGAAAGACAGAGAGAGGGAGAAAGAGACAGACAGAGAGACAGAGAGAGACACAGAGAGAGAAAGAGAGAGAGAGACAGACATAGAGAGAGAGACAGACAGAGAGAGATTTAATTTTATTTAATTTTAGAAAAAACATTTATTTACATAATCTCACTACAAGGTGTGTGTCAATACAATTAAATAACTACACATTATATCGGACATCATACATGTGTCCTCATCATACTCAAAAACACATGAGATCTAACGTAAAAGCAGTGTTAAACTGCCCTTCTACAGCACAACAAATAACTTCATTGAAGCTCCACCCAAACAACAATGTGTCCATATTATTAATGCGTGAATAAAATCCTAAATCCACTCTGACCCTGGCTCTTAACTCAATGGCTGCCAACAATGAGTATAGTCGTTATAGCCCGCCAATCGAATAACGCCAACAACACGTATACTCGTTATTGGATCGTTATTTCTTTTATTCGCTATTTCCATTCATAAATCATCCAGGTATGCTGTGGTACTGTGTGGCAATGTGTCTGAGATCGCAACGGTCCGATACCGCCGCCTGGTGGTATGCGGCCGATGTCGCACTTCCTTTCTGACTCTGAGTCTGTGGTTGTGTGTCATTGAAAGTCATCCGGGCTGAGTTTTCTTGTAACGTGGATCAAGATATTCACCCAATCGCATTGAATCGCCTTCGGGACGCCATTATGCGTTGGGGGTTATGGCGTGGGCCAAATGGACATACGATCTAGCAGATGGCAATCAATAATTGGAATATTCTTTTTGGAGTCTCATCGGCCACAGGTAAGAGCAATTTAACGTAAATTTCAGCTTGGTTGTCCATTGTTTTCATAGCCATCGCCCTGATCAGCGTATGCTGTTGTACTAACGAATGCCGTTATTGACAATCAATTAATCAGAAACGACCCCCCCCCCCTTTCATGCATGCATGATGGAACATAATATACAGATCATATGCATTTGAATTTATTTATTTATTTATTTAATTTATTGTAGCGTGTATAGGGACAAAATGCCAATGGATTAAGTACAATATGCGTCGCGGCCTATTACTAGCCTCCCAGGAATTACCCTCCTAGACCACTCTAAAACCATACTTATATTCACCACGGTATAAAACGAGAATGTATGGATGGAAAAAATATTCCTTTTTCACATCTTGAACGATAGATACTCAATGTCAAATGGGCCATAGTATTGCATATATAGCTATAATATTTAAATAGTTATAGCCCAGTGCAAACAAGGTGAGCGACTCCCACCGCTTACAGCGCTGGTGGTAGCTACTATAGGATGAGGCTAATGCATGGCGTCCAATGAGTTAACAATGCCTTAAACATTGACTTCAGTTCTGAGCCACTTTCCATTTCCTCCTCTTATACGTGGCGGCCATTTTGGCTTCTCCACACAGTATCTGTTCTTTGACACAATATGTATACATCATTTTTCCATTCAACATACATATCTCAGCAGGAGCAACATATGAGCAACCCAACATGGGTCCGTCTGTCCAGTTTGGTCCATTTCAAGACCCAGCTTAGGGAACGGATCCCCCTCATCAGGACCCTCCGTTCCACTGAAATACTCCTGCAACATGTCTTATTCCCCGATGCTCAGCGCTTCAGTCCAAACGTTCAAAATGTCTCTGGTGTGACGGGCTGACCTCAGCCCCAGTAGAGAAGCCACTTCCTCTGTGTCTGAGTTCAAAGTCCTGGCCCAGCTACATCCACCATATGTCTCAGTTCCACTGTCCCACCTGAGCACAAACGCTGTACAAGCCCAGGTCTACTACCGTGCTGAATGTCCAGCCGGGCTCCATACATCAGAGGCTCCTCCAGAAGCCAGAACATAGTTTCCAACTCCAGTCTGTTCCATCTAAATAAAGCCCATGCTCTAAAAAGTTCACACAAAAGTACACATTTACAGTCAGTTAAAAACAGAGATGCATCCACACGCTCATTCTCTGTACAGTTAGAATCTCCTCCCAAAATAAAAAGTATTCAGGCTCACACTGACTTAAAACCACTCCCGGTTCGCTTAAAAACTGAACTACATTTGGAACATAAACATTTACAAAAACAATATTAAAAAGCTCACCTACCCAAAACAACAACCTTCTCTGAAGGAAGGAGTGCACACCAAAGAACAACACACAGAAACCATCCTATCCTGAATGTGTGACCTCTACACCAATGCAAATGGCTTCCCGGACAGACCAGTTAAGCAGGCCTTTAAAAAGTGCAGTTTAAAACATCTGTGTGTAGGTTTTGATTGATTGATTGAACATTTTATTAACAGATTGCAGAATGGGTACAATACAGTACAGCTCAATACACACAATTGTTAAGGGGATGCAGACCAGAGAAAGACTTTCAAAAACCGTACATTGGAGGTGGTTGGGTGGGGGGGGGGGGGGTAGGCGGGGTGGGGTAACTGTACATTGGATTATTCACGAAACCTTACTTGGTCCCAAGAAGAGGGTCTCGTGTATTATTGGGTTAGGACATTTACTGTACATTGGAGGGGGTTGGGTTAGGACATTTACAGGGGCCAGTTTCGAATTGCAGTCTCCCGTAGGTGCTCTTTGAGAGTGGTTTTGAAAGTGGGTAGTGATTCACATTCCTTTACAGCTGTGGGTAGGGCGTTCCACATTGATGTGGCATAATTGTGAAACGTGTGTTGTCCCTTGTTTGAGCCGAATCTGGGTTTAACATGATTTGTGGAGCTCCCTCTGGTGTTGTGGTCATGGTATTCACTGACCTTTGGGAAGTATTTTGACATGTACATGGGTACCTTGGTCGTGTAGTGTATCTTGTAGACCAGGCCCATTGCAAGTTGCTGTACTCGGTCGTCTACTCTAAGCCATCCTAGGTTGTCAAAGTGGGCAGGGGTGAGGTGGGTTCTAGGAGTAAGGTCAAGCAGTAGTCTGACCAGTTTGTTTTGTGATGTTTGTAATCTTATTTTTAGCGCCTTTGAGGTGCTTTGGTACCATGAGGTGCAAGCATAGTCATAGTACCCTTGAATGAGTGCTCCTGCCAGAGTCTTCAGGGTATTCTTGTTTACCAGAGAGGAGATCCGGTACAAGAATCGAGTTCGTTGGTTGAATTTTTTTTATTACATTGGATGCCATTTTGTCACCTACCAACCTCCTCCAATGTACAGTTTCTTCGTCAAATGTATATACTCTCTTTTTTAGACTCTTCTTGGATCAAAAACAGTACTGTATTTGTAAATCTGGTATGTCATAAATGTATAGATGTAGCAGTACCGTCTATCTGTATGTCATGTATGTCATATATGTTATGATGAATTGAAAATGGTGTAAACAAGACAAAAGTCTTTCTCTGGTCTGCATCCCCTTAACAATTGTCTGTATTGAGCTGTACTGTATTGTACACATTCTGCAATCTATTAATACAATTTCCAATCAATCAATGCCGCAGTATTTGCCCGCATCCACCTCTTGTTTGATGTGGTCGTTCAAATAGAGAAGGCATGTGTCAGTGGAGTGGGATGTTCTGAAGCCAGATTGGAATTCGTAGATTTGATTTTTTTTCCGCAAGGTACTTTTCGACCTGTTCGTATACTATTTTTTCCATGACTTTCAAGATGGAGGTAAGAATAGAAACAGGGCGGTAGTTCCCTGGGTATAATTTGCTGCCCATTTTGTGCAGGGAGGTTACTATCGCAATTTCGAAGTCTTTGGGTACGTGTCCCTGTTTTATGGAGAGGTTTATTATGCGTGTGATGACTGGGGTGATGGCGGCTGCTGAGTCTCTGAGGAATTTGGAGGGGATATTGTCATGGCCAGTGGCCTTGTTTGGTTGGAGGGCGCTCAGTTTTTTTGAGTACCTCAGCTGTTGTTACCATTTCCAGCTTGAAGTCGTCCTTGCGGACCCCTAGGTTTTTGTAGTATGCTACTATGTGTTCTACCCCAAAATGCCCTGAGTGGGAGGGTAGTTTATTAACCAGTGTTGTGGCTATGTTTGTAAAGAATATGTTTAGGTATTTGGCCACATCCAGTTTGTCTGTGATGAGAGTGTTTTCTGTCTTTGTTTGTTTGTAAATCTGGTTTTAAGCTTTTTGCTGCAGCCTAGTTGGTTGTTGAGTAATTTCCAAAGTTCGCAGGGTTTGTTTTTGTTTCTCGGTTTTGTCATTGATGATTTTTTTTTTGCGGTTTTGATCATGGTGTTTACGTAATTTCTTAGTCTGTTTCTTTGAATTTTTTGTTCAACCACGTGGGCTTGGAGTTCACTGTTTGAGCTTTTGGTAAGCTTTGTCTGACTTTTATGAAGTTCCAAGCATTTTTTGTCTCTGGTTTTCATAGCGGTCAGTATTTCAGTGTGCATTCACTAACCCTGGTAGTTCTTAGGGGTGCCATGTTGTTGTGAATTTGGTTTTGAATCCAAGCCATGTTTCTTCAACTAGTGTACCACTGAGCTCATCTGACCAGTCCAGGCTCTCCAGTTCTAGGTTAAAGGCCGCTCTTGAGTAGGTTTTGAGGTCCCT
The DNA here is from genome assembly GCF_963971535.1 of Notolepis coatsorum. Lineage (NCBI taxonomy): Eukaryota > Metazoa > Chordata > Actinopteri > Aulopiformes > Paralepididae > Notolepis > Notolepis coatsorum. The sequence goes on along the minus strand of NC_140183.1, from coordinate 6,872,016 downwards.
AGATGTGACTTGACGCTGCTATTGTGGTTGTGGGTGATTTCAATAGCGCCAACCTGAGAAGAGTATTGCCAGACTTCTAACCAGCATGTGACTTGTAACACCAGAGGCGGTAATATTTTAGACCATTGTTACTCGCAATTTAAGTGTGGATACAAGTCTCAGGCTGCCAGTGGATTCGGCAAATCTGATCATGACGCCATCTTTCTTTCTCCAAAATATAAACAAAGTCTCAAGCGCGCCCTGGTAGTCTCGCTAGATGTGCAGAAATGGTCTGTGGAGTCAGAGGAAACGCTACAGGCTGCACTTGAATGTACAGACTGGGGGGTGTTCCGCGATAACATTAATGACTACACAGAGACAGTGCTGGACTTTGTTTGTACTTTGGTGGAAGAAACAATCCCCACTACCACAATTAGAGTTTACCCAAACCAAAAGCCCTGTGTAGACTGTGAGGCTCTGAAAGCGCGCACCTCAGCCTACAACGCCGGGCTTGTGGCAGGCAACATGAATGACCACAAGGTGGCGAGATGCAACTTGAGGAGGGCAGTAATAGAAGCAAAGAGGCGCTACAGGGATAAAATTGAACTTCAATATGAACAGGCTGACTCTAGAGCTATATGGCAGGGCCTCAGAACGATGACAGATTACAAAGGCACCTCCCTCAAGCTGAACAGTGACATCTCCTTAGCAAATTATCTCAATACCTTCTATGCAAGGTTTGAGGCTGTGAATAACAACACCAGCCTACAAACCACTGCAATGGAGGGGGGGACACTGCTGATGGAGACTCAGTGTTCAGGGTAACAGAACATGAGGTGAGGAGGACCTTTAAGAAAGTGAATATCAGGAAGGCAGCAGGACCGGACGGTATCCCTGGCCGCGTCCTAAAAGTCTGTGCCGACCAACTGACCCCGGTATTCACTGACATATTTAACCAGAAGAAGTCCACTATTATCCCTGTACCCAAAAAATCCAAGCCTGCTTGCCTCAACGACTACCGCCCTGTAGCTCTCACCTCCATAGCCATGAAGTGCTTTGAGAAGCTAGTAAAGGGCGACATCTGCTCCTCCCTCCCCATCAACCTGGACCCCCTGCAATTTGCATACCGCCCCAACAGGTCCACGGAGGACGCCATAGCCCATGTGCTGCACACAGCAGCATCACACCTGGACAAGAGGCAGGGGAACTATGTGAGAATGCTGTTCATCGACTACAGCTCAGCATTCCTCAGCATTCCATATCCTATTGGTAAATGGAGAAATGTATACCTGTGTCATATTGTGATCAAATGTATATGTGTGATTTTCCATTCTAAATCAATAAACTATTCAATCAAAAAAAAATCAATACCATAGTCCCCTCCAAACTCATGGGACCTGGGCTTGAACTATGACCTCTGCCAGTGGGTCTTGGACTTCCTGACGGGCAGACCCCAGGTGGTGAGAGCAGGCAACTGCACCTCCTCATCCATCACTCTCAACATAGGGGCCCCCCAGGGCTGTGTTCTGAGTCCCCTCCTCTACTCCCTGTACACACATGACTGTGTGGCACAGCGGAACAACAACACAATCATCAAATTTGCTGACGACACAGTAGTGGTGGGCCTGATCTCTGCAAACGACGAGGGCCTACCTGGAGGAGGTCAAGGTTCTAGCGGGATGGTGTCAAGAGAACAGCCTCTCCCTGAACGTCAGCAAAACAAAGGAGATGATTGTGGACTTCAGGAGATCGGGGGTCAGGGACTACAGCCACCTCAGCATCGACGGGGCACCGGTTGAGAGAGTGAACAGTTTTAAGTACCTCGGAGTCCACATATCCGAGGACTTGACATGGACCACACACATTGACAGTGTTGTGAAGAAGGCACGGCAATGCCTCTCAGGCGCCTAAGGAAGTTCCAAGTCAGTCAGAAGATCCTTAAGAACTTCTACTCATGCACAATAGAGAGCATCCTGACTGGCAATATCACCTCCTGGTTTGGGAATAGCACCGCACAAGACCGTAGCAGACTACAGAGAGTAGCCCGAACGCACAATTGGAGGGGGGCTTCCCACTCTCAAGGACATTTACAACAAGCGGTGCATGGGCAAGGCTAAGAGAATTATCAAAGACTCCAGCGGAGCCACCCAAACAACTGCCTCTTTGAACTGCTGCGGTCAGGCAAGCGATACCGGAGTCTCGTGGCAAGCACAGAGAGACTCAGAAGAAGCTTCTATCCCCAGGCCATCAGGATGCTCAACGAACAATAACACTATGTAACAACCACACTACAAAGGGTTAACACTTTCACTACCACAATACAGAAGGTTAACCTTGCACTACCACACTACAAAGGGTTAACGCTTTCACTACCACAGTACAGAAGATAGTGAAAGGTTAACTTTCTGTAGTGTGGTGGTGAAAGGGTTAAGAGGATATTTGGGATATTAATGGATGGAGTGCAGCAAGAATTAATTCTGTAACATTTTACATTAACTGGGCATTCACAACGCATTCATTATTGAACTATGAATGCATCATGCAACAGTCCAAGCAATAGAGATTATGAGGTCTTATTATACATCTCACAATACCACCCACTGCAGTATCTGTGTCCCATCACCACAGTGGTTGTCTGATTTAAGTCGGATTTGGATGCTGGCGTTAGTGCTCACAGAGTTAGTGCTCAGAGAGTTAGTGCTCAGAGAGTTAGTGCTCACAGAGTTAGTGCTCACAGAGTTAGTGCTCACAGAGTTAGTGCTCACAGAGTTAGTGCTCAGAGAGTTAGTGCTCAGAGAGTTAGTGCTCACAGAGTTAGTGCTCACAGAGTTAGTGCTCACAGAGTTAGTGCTCACAGAGTTAGTGCTCACAGAGTTAGTGCTCACAGAGTTAGTGCTCACAGAGTTAGTGCTCACAGAGTTAGTGCTCACAGAGTTAGTGCTCACAGAGTTAGTGCTCAGAGAGTTAGTGCTCAGAGAGTTAGTGCTCAGAGTTAGTGCTCACAGAGTTAGTGCTCAGAGAGTTAGTGCTCAGAGTTAGTGCTCACAGAGTTAGTGCTCACAGAGTTAGTGCTCACAGAGTTAGTGCTCACAGAGTTAGTGCTCACAGAGTTAGTGCTCAGAGAGTTAGTGCTCAGAGAGTTAGTGCTCAGAGAGTTAGTGCTCAGAGAGTTAGTGCTCAGAGAGTTAGTGCTCAGAGAGTTAGTGCTCACAGAGTTAGTGCTCAGAGTTAGTGCTCAGAGAGCTAGTGCTCACAGAGTTAGTGCTCACAGAGTTAGTGCTCAGAGAGTTAGTGCTCAGAGAGTTAGTGCTCACAGAGTTAGTGCTCAGAGTTAGTGCTCAGAGAGTTAGTGCTCACAGAGTTAGTGCTCAGAGAGTTAGTGCTCAGAGTTAGTGCTCACAGAGTTAGTGCTCACAGAGTTAGTGCTCAGAGAGTTAGTGCTCACAGAGTTAGTGCTCACAGAGTTAGTGCTCAGAGAGTTAGTGCTCAGAGAGCTAGTGCTCACAGAGTTAGTGCTCACAGAGTTAGTGCTCAGAGAGTTAGTGCTCACAGAGTTAGTGCTCACAGAGTTAGTGCTCACAGAGTTAGTGCTCAGAGAGCTAGTGCTCAGAGAGTTAGTGCTCACAGAGTTAGTGCTCACAGAGTTAGTGCTCAGAGAGTTAGTGCTCAGAGAGCTAGTGCTCACAGAGTTAGTGCTCACAGAGTTAGTGCTCACAGAGTTAGTGCTCAGAGAGTTAGTGCTCAGAGTTAGTGCTCACAGAGTTAGTGCTCAGAGAGTTAGTGCTCACAGAGTTAGTGCTCAGAGAGTTAGTGCTCAGAGAGTTAGTGCTCACAGAGTTAGTGCTCACAGAGTTAGTGCTCACAGAGTTAGTGCTCACAGAGTTAGTGCTCAGAGAGTTAGTGCTCAGAGAGTTAGTGCTCACAGAGTTAGTGCTCACAGAGTTAGTGCTCACAGAGTTAGTGCTCACAGAGTTAGTGCTCACAGAGTTAGTGCTCACAGAGTTAGTGCTCACAGAGTTAGTGCTCAGAGAGTTAGTGCTCAGAGTTAGTGCTCACAGAGTTAGTGCTCAGAGAGTTAGTGCTCACAGAGTTAGTGCTCAGAGAGTTAGTGCTCAGAGAGTTAGTGCTCACAGAGTTAGTGCTCACAGAGTTAGTGCTCACAGAGTTAGTGCTCACAGAGTTAGTGCTCAGAGAGTTAGTGCTCAGAGAGTTAGTGCTCACAGAGTTAGTGCTCACAGAGTTAGTGCTCACAGAGTTAGTGCTCACAGAGTTAGTGCTCACAGAGTTAGTGCTCACAGAGTTAGTGCTCACAGAGTTAGTGCTCACAGAGTTAGTGCTCAGAGAGTTAGTGCTCAGAGAGTTAGTGCTCAGAGAGTTAGTGCTCAGAGAGTTAGTGCTCAGAGAGTTAGTGCTCACAGAGTTAGTGCTCAGAGTTAGTGCTCAGAGAGCTAGTGCTCACAGAGTTAGTGCTCACAGAGTTAGTGCTCAGAGAGTTAGTGCTCAGAGAGTTAGTGCTCACAGAGTTAGTGCTCAGAGTTAGTGCTCAGAGAGTTAGTGCTCACAGAGTTAGTGCTCAGAGAGTTAGTGCTCACAGAGTTAGTGCTCACAGAGTTAGTGCTCACAGAGTTAGTGCTCAGAGAGTTAGTGCTCACAGAGTTAGTGCTCACAGAGTTAGTGCTCACAGAGTTAGTGCTCAGAGTTAGTGCTCAGAGAGCTAGTGCTCACAGAGTTAGTGCTCACAGAGTTAGTGCTCAGAGAGTTAGTGCTCAGAGAGTTAGTGCTCACAGAGTTAGTGCTCAGAGTTAGTGCTCAGAGAGTTAGTGCTCACAGAGTTAGTGCTCAGAGAGTTAGTGCTCACAGAGTTAGTGCTCACAGAGTTAGTGCTCACAGAGTTAGTGCTCAGAGAGTTAGTGCTCACAGAGTTAGTGCTCACAGAGTTAGTGCTCACAGAGTTAGTGCTCACAGAGTTAGTGCTCAGAGAGTTAGTGCTCAGAGAGCTAGTGCTCACAGAGTTAGTGCTCACAGAGTTAGTGCTCACAGAGTTAGTGCTCAGAGAGTTAGTGCTCAGAGTTAGTGCTCACAGAGTTAGTGCTCAGAGAGTTAGTGCTCACAGAGTTAGTGCTCAGAGAGTTAGTGCTCAGAGAGTTAGTGCTCACAGAGTTAGTGCTCAGAGAGTTGAAAGCAGTGTCAATTCCCAAATGAGCTGCATTATTTTGTCTCGTTATCAATTCCAAACCAGGATAATGTCGCCTTATGTCCAGAGAATGCCCCGGGAGGCTCTCCCAGTCTCCTTTTTGTTATGGACAATTATTTTACCAAGTCCAGGGAACTTGAAATTTAGATCGAGTCAATGGATAAGAAAAAATATATAGTTTATTCTGTGCACAGAGTCTCAGTTTGATACAGAGAGCGGAAGACAATGGCAGAGTCACTAACATTTTGTTATGAGAGAGTTGGTCGTCAGAGTGGTTCCAGACAAAACATGCTCTCTGTACGCTAGAGAATGTACTCCAGTAAGCCGGTTTATCGTAGATGGAGTAAAGGAATATTACACTAAATATTGCACAAGGAATGTAAGAGGGTGAACATATGATTTTTCCATAATATTGTCCTTACCCGAGGTGGGTATAGGGAGATGGAACAGAGCCAAGAGCAGCACACCTGGACCAGACCATGGCCCCATCTTCATCGCCTTCCCTCTCCTCTTCCTCCTATTGCACAGTTTTTCATTAGATTAGATTCAAATGTATTGTCATCATGCAGCACAAGTACAGTACAACGAAAATAAGTTTGACATCCAACCAGAGTGCAAATGTAACAGTAAAGTGCAACAGTAATACTATATACAATGAACAGGTGGTTAAACTGGGTACAAAATATATAAATGAGTACTAATGAGTGTAGTGCTAATCAGATGTATGTGCAGAGTTGTAGTATAATATGTACAGTGATACCGGTACAGTATGGTAGTCATACTGGCCAGCAGTGTTACTAGTAAGAGTAGGATATGTACAGATATAGATAGATATAGATATAGTAAAGGACTATTGTGGAGATAATTACAGACTTTAACCCTTTCACTGCTGCACTACCAAACGGTTAACCCCTTCACTGCGACAATACACATAAGGTTAACCCTTTCACTGCCACACAACAGCAGGTTAACCCTTTCACTGCCAGCCTACCGCCTACAGGTAACCGTCAGTAGTGTGATAGTAAAGGGTTAACCTTCTGTAGTGTGAATGAATGAAATGAATGAAAACTTTATTTAACACATTGCAGAATGGGTACAATACAGTACGGCTCAATACACACAATTGTTAAGGGGATGCAGACCTGAGAAAGACGTTTGTCTTGTTTCCATCAGGGTCCCCCATTTTCAATTCATATAGACATTTATGACATACACAACATACATGACATTTATGGCATAGGGACATATAGGTATTTAGTACTGATACATTTGTGACATAAACGGTATTCAAATATACAGTACTGTTACCCCTAGATCCTGACAGAGTATATACATATGATGGGGAGGGGACTGTACATTAGGAGGGGGTGGGTGGGTGGGAGAGAAAGGGTGTGGCAGTGAAAGGGTTAAAATGTCAGTGAACACCACAGGTCTTGGGTTAGACCCCTGAACCTCAGATCCAGTCAGCAGCAGTAGCTACTAGGGGTGGGAATCACCAGAGGCCTCACTATACGATATTATCACGATACTTAAGTCACAGTATTGCGATTCAAAATATATTGCGATATGCTGAGTATTGCGATATTAATATTGCAATATATTGTGATTTATTACCTTTTTTCAACCGCAAAGTAAAACTTTGTCAACATGTTTTATCTAATAAAATAAAGTTTTCAGTCTGTTCATTTCACTTCAATCGTTTTTATTGCAGCAAATGGGATTTTCTCAAGCAGACAGATGTCAACACTGTAATCTGTGTTGCATGTACCTGACAAACTGAACTGTTTGTATTACAGTCATATTCCAACTTAACTGAATGCACACGTGTGTGTGTGTGTGTGGACTACTGTACTATTACAGGTATTGAAATGAACAGAAATAGCATAATTAAATATCGATACTTGGCGACCTTGTATCGATACAGTATCGCCACGCAAAGTATCGCGATACTATACTGTATAGATATTTTCCCCCACCACTACTAGTATGTAGTCCTCTAGTTCTCTGAACCTCAGATCCAGTCAGCTCCTAATCTGTTTTTGTTTCTTAAATCAAGAATTACAACTACAAATGTGTTCCGTGTGTCTCGTTTCCTGCAGATTATATACAACTGTAAACTGGAAATATAAATAAAAGTGAAAGTACATCAGACTGACCACAAGATGAATAGAACTCCTCTGGTCTGGATGCTGGAGACCTCCTGATCGATGACTTCCTTCAAGGCAAACCTCCTGATTGATGACTTCCTTCAAGACAAACCTCAAAACCTGCTGAAATCAAGTCAAGTGCTCCCTGGCCCTATAGATACTATAGACACTGTAAGTCTGTGGCTGCTGGCAACACTACACCACTAGTATGATACGTGTCAATACATCCACAACCAACCACACACTATACTGACTCTTTCTCCACACTGTCCTGTCTAGCCTATAAGGAAGGTTCACAAAACAAAAACTAATGAAGGAACTTGCCTGATTAGCCTGATTTTCAAGCAGGAATACAGGTTGAGCAGGCGGGACCTGAGACAATAATAGTCTTGGGATGTCAGCCAATCATGCAAGGTTTCTACTTCCCTGTTCAGGTGTTCTTTCTGCCCCCCCCCCCCCCCCTCTCTCTCAAACACACTTTCTCCTATCTCTCTCTCTCTCACACACACTTCCTCCTATCTCTCTCGCTCTCCTTGTCCCCACTTGCCCTTCTCTTGCGTCTAGACTAGTGACTACAGTTCACTTTCAGTAGCACATGGATTATTACCACCTTTATACAGTGGCGAATCCTCATGGAAGCCAACGGAAGCCAGGCCTCCCTATAAAAATATGAATTAATATCAAACATGAAATATGAAGAAAAAAAAATATTATATATAGTTTACAATAATAATAAAAAATTATTATTTTTCATGTGTTATAATCTTTTTTTTTTTTAAATTGTCTCCCTCTTCTCCTTCTCACTCTCTCTAACACACTGTCAGACTCACTGCAGCAGAGGAGACTGGAGGAGGCAGGGGGAGGTGTCTTTCTCCAGCCTCCCCATGTATGTGGACTCCAAAACCAATACTAGCCAATCAGATTCGAGCTGACTAAAGCCCTGCCCACACCTTAAAACGGGCCTGTCAGCAGACTAAGTAGTCTGGCCTCCCCTCTGCACATTTGAACATTTTATTAACGGGCCGAATATTGCCCCGATCCTCGCGAGATTAAATCCACGGGTACCTCTCTGCGTGCCGAAGCTTTTCCTAAATCACTTCCATCATCGAAAACGAGGGGAAAAGGTCGGCTCGCGACCCTGAAAATGTCGCGTGATTTTAAAAACGCTGTATTAAGTGAGCCCACCCCGCCAGCTTCTCCCACCCTCTAATACTGCCAATTGTATTAGTGTGAACGGCCAGCCAAGCTGGTGACAACCCCGGAGCTGTGAGCTGGATTCGAACAGGCGAATCCAGCCGCTCCGGGGTTTGGTGACGAACGCAATCTCCGTTACGCCCCCTCCGACCGCCCCCTCCACGCAAGCTTTCTATCGTGGGAACATCTGGAAGGAAAAGGAAAGCCGAAAGCGTGGAATAAACTCGCCAAAACGGAAGAGTGTCCCACGGGCGCGCCGCGATTCCGATCCGCGTGAAAATATTCACGGCCATAGAGGAGACCGTGGGACACCTTTTTGCAACCGAATATGTGTCTCGAATTTGCTCCGACGCGGCGCGCAAAATCGTGCAAGGAAAAATCGGACCAAAAATGAACCAATGCTCCAGCAGTATTAAAGGGGAACTATCTTATAAATGGCCTTTTTGAGTGTTTAGCATTGTTTCCTAGCTATGTGAACTTATATTAATATGATCTATGTCTCAAAATTCTCATATTGGCGCATTCTTCCAATTCTCCTCTCACAATATTCACCCTCACTGAACTGAGTCGTTTGAAAATGTGCCTATATGTGATGTCATATAGTCACTGCTGCATTTTAATGTTCAGGCGAACACGACGATGCACAGTGGTTTAGGAGCCCAGGCTCAAAACAGCTCGAAATCTTGAGGTAGAAAAATGCTGTTTTTGAGGACTTGATTAGAAATACAAAACAATGAATAAAAAAAATATATATATTACAGAGGTGTTCCATAGACTCACAGGAATTGTGTAAAAGTGCCCAAATAGTGAAAGAAATAGTAAAATAGTTCCCCTTTAACACTTTCAGCGCCACGCCTGGTTTTCCGTTTTACCGCTTGAATGCCACCATCGGCGCCAATGTTAACGTTAATATCGCCTAATCTATGTTTTAAATTATGGCTATGTGTCTAATCTGCCCATCGCATTATCAAAGACTATTTTCCAGTCAGTGCTGTGAAGGCAGATTGTTTTTTTATCGCGTCGTTGCCGTTTCAGAGCAGTTAGAAAAGCCCCCGTTTTGATATAAAAAACAGCTCATTCTGGAGCATTCTATGAAAATCGTCTTTTAGTGGAATATTCCACAACGTTGATATTCGTCTGCCTTTTTATGAATCGTTTTCAAATAAACGCTAGATGATCAATATTATACGTGCACGCACGCACATTATGGCCGCGCACTGATAATCGCTCCGTTGATTTCCTCACGGACTTTTACAGTGAAACCGAAAGAAGACATTTCACAAAACAGCTTATAACTTCATCAAACTTACTCTGATTATCCTACCACTGATAACATAGAGTCCTTACCTGACATCAGATGGTATCCAACTGGTATATTCCAATTCCTGATCACCATTCGAAAAAATCGATACGTGTATGGATCCAACGCGATACAGTAGAACTCCATGATCCGCGGGGATCTGAGGCTCCAGAATGAACTCTAGTAACCCCGGCTGGATCAGTGAACTGGAAAATGTGGAGTACCGGATTTTTTTCCCCATTCATTTTCATTGAGTCCATTCCAAAATCACTTATGTCATCTGGGAGACGACAGGGGGCGCTTTTTTCCACAGTGATAGCCGGCGCCCCTCGGCTATACTCGGGTAGGCTCGGGTGATGCAAAAATTTTTCAGATCGCAAAAAAATAATAATAATAATAATTCCGAGAAATCTCGTGAGTGGCATGCAACCACCTATAAAAAAACCCGAGAAATCTCGTGAGTGGCACTGAAAGTGTTAATGACCCTGATGTAAACAAGACAAACGTCTTTCTCTGGTCTGCATCCCCTTATAAAATTGTGTGTATTGAGCCGTACTGTAGTCGTGTACATGGTGACTGCTTGACTTAAAAAAATAAAAATAAAAAAATAAAAATATTTAATACATTTTTTTTGGCATCCCCTGTTATTTTACCCACGCGACGCCACAGCCTTTATATAATTATTATAACATTATAATTTACAATATAATTATTCTTATAGTTTTTTTCATTACTTGAAAATGATCCTGCACATTATGGTGTACATAAAAACCTTGGAAAAAAATGTTCGTGCCAAGAGTAAAAGCCTACCAGTTTGTATTCAATGTCTCTTTAAACCAAGATAAGGAAAGTATAATTTAATAAGAGGGTTATGTATTCTTAAAACATGTAAAAAGGTAAGAACTAATGTAAAAGCTAGATGCGTTTCAATTTTGAGAGTTAAATTATGGAATAGCCTTAGTGACGGGTTGAAGTTGTGTACTTCTCAGGGGAGATTTAAAAAAATCCTTAAAGGATCAAATAATTCAGGAGTAGTTTTGAGTAAAACATCAAACATTTGTTTTTTTCTTTCAAAAAATTATATCTTGCAGCATATTTTAAGTTTCTCTTTCTTATATTCAAATATATTTAGTTTTTAAGAATTTGTAAAGGATAGGCAAAAATAAGCAATAACATTTGTGATTTTTCTTTTTTCTTTTCTTTTTGTAAGTCCACACGGGTGTGTTTGATTTGTCTGTAAACAAGGCCAAAAAATAAACTTCATTCATTCATGATACGCACTAAGGATTTGGATAGTCGACTATGATTGGCCGAAATTAGCCGATAGTCGAAAAAGAAATTTTGAAAAAAAATAAAAATCATATATATTTTTTTTTAATCATTCCATTTGGGCTGTGGGGGTGCTTATTAATGTCTGAAGGAGGCGACTGAAGGCTTCTTGTCCTCTGCAAAAGCATGCAATTGGTCCACTGATGGATACATCTTGATATTTGTCTAGTCTAGTGTGTTCATTAGATGGGTGAAATCCTCTTTCAGTGCCTCTGTGCCTGTTTTTTTAGGCAGTTAGCCTCTGGTATGCGCGCCATTAGCGTTAGCCACGCTTCTAGGCCTCTTTTCTTTTGGAAATAATGATTAAAAAATATAAAATAAAATTTAAAATTTTTTTTTTACTAAGAGGTTGGCAGTCGACTACGGCCCATTTCGATCGATTAGTCGACTATTCGACTAATAGGGGTCAGCCCTAATACGCACCAAAACGACCAGCTCAGTCTCTACCAGCTCAGTCTGTTATCAGTCAGGACAGTCTCTCTACCAGCTCAGTCTGTTATCAGTCAGGACAGTCTCTCTACCAGCTCAGTCTATATCAGTCAGGACAGTCTGTCTCTACCAGCTCAGTCTATATCAGTCAGGACAGTCTCTCTACCAGCTCAGTCTATATCAGTCAGGACAGTCTGTCTCTACCAGCTCAGTCTATATCAGTCAGGACAGTCTGTCTCTACCAGCTCAGTCTATATCAGTCAGGACAGTCTCTCTACCAGCTCAGTCTATATCAGTCAGGACAGTCTGTCTCTACCAGCTCAGTCTATATCAGTCAGGACAGTCTCTCTAGCAGCTCAGTCTATATCAGTCAGGACAGTCTCTCTACCAGCTCAGTCTGTATCAGTCAGGACAGTCTCTCTAGCAGCTCAGTCTGTTATCAGTCAGGACAGTCTCTCTACCAGCTCAGTCTATATCAGTCAGGACAGTCTCTCTACCAGCTCAGTCTATATCAGTCAGGACAGTCTCTCTACCAGCTCAGTCTGTTATCAGTCAGGACAGTCTCTCTACCAGCTCAGTCTGTTATCAGTCAGGACAGTCTCTCTACCAGCTCAGTCTATATCAGTCAGGACAGTCTGTCTACCAGCTCAGTCTGTTATCAGTCAGGACAGTCTCTCTACCAGCTCAGTCTGTTATCAGTCAGGACAGTCTGTCTACCAGCTCAGTCTGTATCAGTCAGGACAGTCTCTCTACCAGCTCAGTCTATATCAGTCAGGACAGTCTCTCTACCAGCTCAGTCTATATCAGTCAGGACAGTCTCTCTACCAGCTCAGTCTATATCAGTCAGGACAGTCTCTCTACCAGCTCAGTCTATATCAGTCAGGACAGTCTGTCTCTACCAGCTCAGTCTATATCAGTCAGGACAGTCTCTCTACCAGCTCAGTCTATATCAGTCAGGACAGTCTGTCTCTACCAGCTCAGTCTATATCAGTCAGGACAGTCTGTCTCTACCAGCTCAGTCTATATCAGTCAGGACAGTCTCTCTACCAGCTCAGTCTATATCAGTCAGGACAGTCTGTCTCTACCAGCTCAGTCTATATCAGTCAGGACAGTCTCTCTAGCAGCTCAGTCTATATCAGTCAGGACAGTCTCTCTACCAGCTCAGTCTGTATCAGTCAGGACAGTCTCTCTAGCAGCTCAGTCTGTTATCAGTCAGGACAGTCTCTCTACCAGCTCAGTCTATATCAGTCAGGACAGTCTCTCTACCAGCTCAGTCTATATCAGTCAGGACAGTCTCTCTACCAGCTCAGTCTGTTATCAGTCAGGACAGTCTCTCTACCAGCTCAGTCTGTTATCAGTCAGGACAGTCTCTCTACCAGCTCAGTCTATATCAGTCAGGACAGTCTGTCTACCAGCTCAGTCTGTTATCAGTCAGGACAGTCTCTCTACCAGCTCAGTCTGTTATCAGTCAGGACAGTCTGTCTACCAGCTCAGTCTGTATCAGTCAGGACAGTCTCTCTACCAGCTCAGTCTATATCAGTCAGGACAGTCTCTCTACCAGCTCAGTCTATATCAGTCAGGACAGTCTCTCTACCAGCTCAGTCTATATCAGTCAGGACAGTCTCTCTACCAGCTCAGTCTATATCAGTCAGGACAGTCTGTCTCTACCAGCTCAGTCTATATCAGTCAGGACAGTCTCTCTACCAGCTCAGTCTCAAACATTGCAACAGGAAATAAACTTGGATCCTTTTAAGTCAAGGGTTCCTCCTCTATGACTCCTCCCCTCCTCTATGACTCCTCCCCTCATCTGACCCCTCCCCTTATATATGACTCCTCCCCTCCTCTATGGCCCCTCCCCTCCTTGGCCTTGCAAACACCCTGACATCTTTTAAATCAGCGCTCAAAACCCACCTTTTACCGGAGTATTTATAAGCTCCGACGTCCTCTGTACTGCTATCGATACTCTAGAGAAATTATTATTATTATTATTATAATCTTGCTTTTGACCTCTAATTCTGTTGGCTTTATTTTATTTTTGTATTATTTTTGTTCTGTTTTTTGTTTTGCCATAGTTTTGTTTTGCCATGTAAAGCGCCTTTGAGCACCTGGAAAAGCGCTATATAAAATAGATGTATTGGGTGCTTGCATCTTGGTGTCTTGACGGACACAATTGATTGGAGGATCACGAAAAGGCGGCAACCAACTTGTGTACCATGGGCTGCTGTTCCAACGCACTTGTGTTGGGCTGCTGTTTCACTCGTGTATAAACAAAGCCCACCCATACAGTTATGAAATGCGCTGAACTAGAAAGCGTAACGTTATTATGTTTAGCGTTTTTAACAACCAACTACCAGATTCACTCGTGTAGAAACAAAGCCCATACAGTTATGAAATGCGCTGAACTAGAAAGCGTAACGTTATTATGTTTCGCGTTTTTAACAACCAACTACCAGATTCACTCGTGTATAAACAAAGCCCATACAGTTATGAAATGCGCTGAACTAGATGATGAAGAATCTACTTCACTAAATGTAAATGTCAGTATCCTCGACGCCTGTATGTGTTCAACCAAAAATGATGGGCCACAAACGATGCTTTCTATAAACTTTAAAAGGTTTTATTGACTTGATTCTGCAATTCCACAAATCCATTCTCTTGGTTACATCCATGACAGAAGCAGGAATCTCCTCCTATACCCCCCCCCCCCCCCCCCCCAATTACATAGACAATGAATGGGGCTCCGACTGTAAGAGGCCATAACATGTTTGTGTAGCTCTTACACCCACAAGAGGATTTATTTACACTCGCATTAGCTAGTGACTTAACGCTTTCACTGCCACACTACAGAAGGTTAACCCTTTACTATCACACTACCGACGGGTGATAGTAAAGGGTTAACCTTCTGTAGTGTGATAGTGAAAGGGTGAACCTGCTGTTGTGCGGCAGTGAAAGGGTTAACATCCCAGTGACATCACCGATTGGAGGGTTCACTTGCGTGTTCACAAAATACTGACCGACTTTCCTGAGGCACAGGTAGAACAATTCTTAAAATTGGCGACATTCCCCTTTAAAACACAGACCAGGCAGTCAGCCTCTCCCGTCATGGCTGCCCAAACCACGGACGGTCCTCTATTCCCGCCAAAACGTGTCCATTCAGAGACGGAGATGGATTCTGTAGGTCGAGAAGAGAGTCAACCTGCTCTCCAGCAGATATAACATTACAGCAGGTGTGTGCGCGACCACCAACATGCATAACAACAGAGGTACCAGACTGATCACAGGTCAGTTCTTATGGCTTTGCCTCCTGCTCTCTCTGTGGTTCAGGTCCATCAGTCTGTAAGAGTCCTGGTTCAGGTCCATCAGTCTGTAAGAGTCCTGGTTCAGGTCCATCAGTCTGTAAGAGTCCTGGTTCAGGTCCATCAGTCTGTAAGAGTCCTGGTTCAGGTCCATCAGTCTGTAAGAGTCCTGGTTCAGGTCCATCAGTTTGTAAGACTCCCGTCAGTAATATTCTGCTCCACCAGCGCTCATTGAAGTCCTTCAGACACAGAGCGGTCAGACTCTCTCCGTCCTGGCTGTCCTCCCTCATCCTCTCTGGGACCAGGTCTTCTGACATCACCTGGAGGAGACACACGGACACAGTGGTACTACTCTATGTATTATAGGTACATACTACACACTGTGTATTACAGGCAGTAGGTACTATGAACGATTGCATTTCTAGAGTACCAGTACTACCAAAAGCACACTGTAGTGGAAAGACTGCATGTAGGGATGTCCGATATTATCGGACGATATTGGCATTCAAATGTGATATCGGAAAATATCGGTATCGGTTTAAATTTTTATTTATTTTTTTTACATTTCTATAACCTTTATTTACCCAGGCAAGCAAGTAAGAACAAATTCTGGTTTTATTTATTGTCAAAAGTATGCATAATGTTGTGTTAATTCCACAACAAGAGATATGTAATGTTAATTACCTGAAATTATTCCGTTTTTTGGGGGGGGAAACCCTGCATATATCGGTATCGGTTGATATCGGTATCGGAAATTAAGAGTTGGACAATATCGGTATAGGTAAAAAAGCCAATATCGAGCATCCCTAGCTGCATGCATGTGTACGTGTTTTTATTTACTTATACTTACTTGTACTTATGTTATTGCACATACCGCAGACAGTTTAATCAAATTATATAAATACCAGCTTTTTTATTCTGTCGCTTTTTATTCCTTTATGCTATGGAGCAAACAGAGAGTAAGGTCGCTTTCACATATAGTTTTGGTGGACTCGGTGCGGTTCTGGTGGTGAAGTTGCAACATTGTTGCATTCTTCATTTGGTTCGTCTGCATTCACACAGCAATTTGTCAAGAGCGCACCGAACTTTATGAACAATGTCACGCGGTCGAAAAGGGCGCTCGTCTATTGGACACAATGGAGAGTGGAAATCCCTCCCTTTCAGGAAGTGAAATGCGCGTCAACACAAACTGCGTGAGCGTGATAGTAGCAGAGACGTGGCATTGATCCATCGTTCGATTATAATTCCCATTACCGCCATCCTCTCGCTAAACAACTTGTACACCTCGTTGTTTTTGTGAGTGCCCACATTCCCCACAAGCAGCTGTTTTATTTGGTCTTCTGCCCCCCAAGTCTGTCCACGAGACATGTTTACACAGTGTGCTTGTTTTGCAGTGAATGCGCACCGCGGTAATAATATTAATAATAACAGCTGTGTTTTTTCTTCTTCCTTGTTCTACCCCAAGATGCACAGTAGATAGATAGATAGATAGATGCAGTGTGCTTGTTTTGCAGTGAATGCGCGCAGCGGTAATATTAATAATAATAACAGCTGTGTTTTTTCTTCTTCCTTGTTCTACCCCAAGATGCACAGTAGATAGATAGATAGATATATGCAGTGTGCTTGTTTTGCAGTGAATGCGCGCCGCGGTAATATTAATAATAATAACAGCTGTGTTTTTTTTCTTCCTTGTTCTACCCCAAGATGCACAGTAGATAGATAGATAGATAGATAGATGCAGTGTGCTTGTTTTGCAGTGAATGCCGCCGCCGCGGTAATAATATACCCAACCAAGATGGTTTATCAGGTGACTTCCTACGTTTGGTCCGCGTTTGGTTCGATGAAGCCGAACCGAGACCTACGTTTTCAGGCGGACCAGAGTTTGCGTCTTTGGTCCGCGGACCGAGTTCGACGCGCATTCACACAAACCCGAAAAGCCGGACTATCGAATTCTGGTCCGATAGTCCGGACCAAACAGCCCCTGTGTGAAAGCGACCTAAGAATCCCATTGTACTTGTTGCATATGGCAAATAAAACTTCTTGGTTGTTCCAGTGGGAATCAAACCCCTAACCTTGGTAAATAAAATGGTAAATGGTGCATTTATAATGCGCTTTACAATTTGTTCCTCACATTTTACCCGTTCACTCACACATTCACACGGAGACGGCGGAGCGCAAGGTGCCAACCTGCTCATCGGGAGCAGTTAGGGGGTTAAGTGTCTTGCTCAAGGACACTACGACACGCTGTCCAACACGGAACCTCCAGATTACCAGACGACTGCTCTACCTCCCAAGCCACTGTCGCTCCTTGGTAGTGTCATTCTGAGATGAAAGGATTTCAGGGCACACACCCAGGTCAGGTGGTATTCCAAGGCAGGCGAGTCATTTACATAAACACCCCTTTATAGTATGAGATTAACCCTTTCACTACCACACTACATAAGGTTAACCCTTTCACTACCACACTACAGAAGGTTACCCTTTCACTACCACACTACATAAGGTTAACCCTTTCACTACCACACTGCATAAGGTTAACCCTTTCACTACCACACTACAGAAGGTTAACCCTTTCACTACCACACTACATAGGTTAACCCTTTCACTACCACACTACATAAGGTTAACCCTTTCACTACCACACTACACGGTTAACCTTCTGTAGTGTGGTAGTGAACGGGTTAAACCCTTCATGTAGAGCAGTGGTCCTCAAACCTTAATATTCGTAATATTCTCTGACTGCTCTGAATATCTCGTCTCTTACTGCAACCCAAAGCTCTTATACGACACTTTTCAACCATTAACACTGAAAGTTAATTGAAGTCTAGGTTCAAGTTCAATTCCTACCACTGGTGTCATTATTTATCTTCTCTACTCCAGCTGTATTACTTATTCTATTTGATAAATTTCTACTGGGACTAAATGTATTACAGCAGCTTTATTACTTATTCTATTTGATCCATTTCTACTGGGACTACAAATCCCCCTAAATCATATATAAGGTATATGATATATGTTAACACTTTGAGCGCCACGCCTGGTTTTCCTTTTTACCGGCTGAATGCCACCATCGGCGCCAATGTTAACGTTAATATCGCCTAATCTATGTTTTAAATTATGGCTATGTGTCT
Organism: Notolepis coatsorum; assembly: GCF_963971535.1. Classification (NCBI taxonomy): domain Eukaryota; kingdom Metazoa; phylum Chordata; class Actinopteri; order Aulopiformes; family Paralepididae; genus Notolepis; species Notolepis coatsorum. Next base: position 6,854,017 of record NC_140183.1, on the reverse strand, counting down.
AATCTGCCCATCGCATTATCAAAGACTATTTTCCAGTCAGTGCTGTCAAGGCAGATTGTTTTTTTATCCCGTCGTTTCCGTTTCAGAGCAGGTAGAAAAGCCCCCGTTTTGATATAAAAAACAGCTCATTCTGGAGCATTCTATGAAAATCGTCTTTTAGTGGAATATTCCACAACGTTGATATTCGTCTGCCTTTTTATGAATCGTTTTCAAATAAACGCTAGATGATCAATATTATACGTGCACGCAAGCACATTACGGCCGCGCGCGGATAATCGCCTCGTTGATTTCCTCTCAGACTTTTACAGTGAAACCGAAAGAAGACATTTCACAAAACAGCCTATATCTTCATTAAACTTACTCTGATTATCCTAACACTGATAACATAGAGTCCTTACCTGACATCAGATGGTATCCAACTGGTATATTCCAATTCCTGATCACCATTCGAAAAAATCGATACGTGTATGGATCCAACGCGATACTGTAGAACTCCATGATCAGCGGGGATCTGAGGTTCCAGAATGAACTGTGGTAACCCCGGCTGGATCAGTGGACTGGAAAATGTGGAGTACCGGATTTTTTTCCCCATTCATTTTCATTGAGTCCATTCCAAAATCACTTATGTCATCTGGGAGACGACAGGGGGCGCTTTTTTCCACAGTGATCGCCGGCGCCGCTCGGCTATACTCGGGTAGGCTCGGGTGATGCAATAATTTTTCAGATAGCAAAAAAAATAAAAAATAAAAGATTCCGAGAAATCTCGTGAGTGGCTTTCAACGTCACTATTAAAAACCCGAGATATCTCGTGAGTGGCACTCAAAGTGTTAAGGTATATGATATATGATATATTTGATATACCGGTAACTGGCCACCATATCAGTTGCAATGCATTACTGAGCAAAAGCTGACCTATTTACCAAATTATGACCACTTAATAATAATTTCATACAGGCTAAAACACTGAGTAAAAATAATGTTTGGACAGCCCATGCATTTGTAGCTATAAAGTCAATACAAATTATTTTGAGTGTGAATGTGAGACACTTACCAACTTTATAGATAATTAGGTTTGAAAATGGCTCATCTGAAAACTTAAAAAACTTGACTGATATGGTTCTTCATCTGGAGGATCCATCTCAAGCCCTGTGAGTTCACACCAAGGTTTCAACCTTGTTACACAGTGACAAACACATACACAAAAACACATGCACACATAGACGACAACAACAACAACACACAACGAGTGAATCCTGACCTCAGTCAGAATCTGCAACGTGTTCTCTTTGGGATTTAGCCGCTGCAACGCCTCGTCTGTCCTCTGGAGGGCGCTGTCGCTGCGCTGAAGAACAAAGGATGACTGCTGCTGCCTGAGGGTTCTCAATAGCAACCTGGAGAGAGAAAACACACACACACACACACACACACACACACACACACACACACACACACACACACACACACACACACACACACACATACATTGAATATTAAATTAATATTCCTCCCAGTCATCTGTGCAGGTTTTCATCAGGCAACATTAAAGGATGTCTATGTTTTTCAAGGTGTTAATGTAAAATATTGGTGGGTATATAATGTCAAATATTGGTGGATGACAGCATCTACTCAGTCATCACAGAGAAGGAGGATAACAGAGAGAGAGTGTGTGTTAGGAGCTGACTAACCCCAGCAGATGAGGCTGTGCTGTTATCATCAACAGCTGATAGACACAGCGTTTGTTTGGGGTAAGTTAATATCAACATCACCGCTGCCATAGTGATTTGGGTCAAAAGACAGCGTGTCACATAGCAACGAGAAGAGGGGCCGGGCCTGTCGTTGCTATGGCGAGAATATTATAATGAGAGTTTCCTTCCGGGGAAGTTAGATTCAGATACGACACCCAGACGAGAAGAAGCTTGATCAGAGACTTTTGGATAACAGCTAGGCCGCGACGACCACCGAGCGGGGTAACAGGAGATCATTAGAATAATGAATTTAGTTTCTTCCAAAGACTTTTCAAGGACAATACAGAACTGGTTTACATCTGATGACGAGGCTATGTTTATGAAAATAAACATGATGATCTGAGGAAAGAGATCACGTGCAGTGTTGTTTCTTCCGATTATGGATGTACTAATAGGGGTTGCAAGAAAAACACAACGCACAACAGAGTCACGAAGGAGATGATGAGATGAGATTGGCTGATTGCCAAGAATCCAACAACATGGAGAAGCTCTACTCTGGTTGAGACGTCACAGTGAAACCTGGAGGAAGAATTAATTACAGCAATTCTGAACATACAGCCATTCTGAACGGCACCGATTCAAGCTCTTCTGACCCAAATGAACCTGTACGCTGCAGTTTAGTCTAGTGGTCATATAGCAATGTGCTGCTTATAGTTAATTGTGCAAATGAGAGAATAGGTAGAGTTGTAACAATAAATGACATGAGCTGACATTATGAGTTTATCATTTGACATTATGAGTTTGACAATGGGAATAGTTAGGAGCTGAAACACGACCAATCATTATTTCCGCCTTCCAGGTGTTGGCTCGCCTGTTCGCTGTATGTTCGCTGTATGTTAGCTGTATGTCGCCGGGTGTTGGCTCGCCTGTTCGCTGTATGTTCGCTGTATGTTAGCTGTATGTCGCCGGGTGTTGGCTCGCCTGTTCGCTGTATGTTAGCTGTATGTCGTCAGGTGTTAACTGTATGTTCACTTCAACTTCAAATTACTTTATTTTCCTTTCGGAACTTCATTTGTGCAGTGGTTGAAAGACAAACATACAGTCACAATACATAGACACTCACCACTATATATAAAAAAAATAGTTAAAACTACAATAAAAAGACCACTATATAAAAAAAACACCAACTACATTAAAACTACAGTACCTAAAGCATGATATATTAAAAACCATGTGGAGCAGTTCTATATGTATATAAATAATAACTAATAGTAGTACAGGTACATAGTATATGTCCATCAGGTGGAAGGGGGAGTCTATTTTAAGTAGTCCAAAGTCCTTGGGGGGGAGGGGGGGGGGGGGGGGGGGCAGTCCGGCTCGCTCGCTGTATGTTAGCTGTATGTCGCCGGGCATTGGCTCGCTCGCTCGCTGTATGTTAGCTGTATGTTGCCGGGCGTTGGCTCGCTCATTAGGAATGGCAGAAAGTCGCCTCTTGTTTCACGTGTTGCTCTGTGAAGGTCGTACCTCGTCCTGATGAAACACACAGAGGCCTTGAGCCACAGTTCATCCCTCCCCTCCGTCTCCTCCTCCTCTCTCTCTCCCGCCTCCTCCTCCTGTCCGTCATTCTGCCCCACTGTCACGTTTCCTCGCTGTACGACGCAGGATTCTGAAGCTGTTGACAAAAAATAAATAAAACGACAGCAAAAACAAATATTTTAGACTTTAAAACATTTGTCCGACGGAAACGACAGCTGTGATTGGAGGATCGAGGAAAGAAGGCAGGGTTTGAGATGGGTCAATTGTTAACGGAGAAAAAATGGGAGTTCTGGGAGCCTGGCTTATGAAAACGTATTTCTATTATTGCGGCTCATTTTGTGTCCCACCCTGTAGTCTATGAAACACGGCTGTCATGATTATCTGGAGCTGTTCCGATTATCATGTTTTGGGCTTCAAAGCTTCAGTAGTAATGATCAGAGGAATCGAAGCGTCAGTCTTCCCACGCGTGAAGTAGAGCTAGTAGGCCTCCCTGTTAACGTGAAGTAGAGCTAGTAGGCTACATGTAAACGTGAAGTAGACTAGTAGGCCTCCCTGTAAACGTGAAGTAGAGCTAGTAGGCCTCCCTGTAAACGTGAAGTAGAGCTAGTAGGCCTCCCTGTAAACATGAAGTAGAGCTAGTAGGCTACATGTAAACGTGAAGTAGAGCTAGTAGGCCGACCTGTAAGCGTGAAGTAGAGCTAGTAGGCTACCTGTAAACGTGAAGTAGAGCTAGTAGGCCTCCCTGTAAACGTGAAGTAGAGCTAGTAGGCCTCCCTGTAAACGTGAAGTAGAGCTAGTAGGCCTCCCTGTAAACGTGAAGTAGAGCTAGTAGGCCTCCCTGTAAACATGAAGTAGAGCTAGTAGGCTACATGTAAACGTGAAGTAGAGCTAGTAGGCCGACCTGTAAGCGTGAAGTAGAGCTAGTAGGCCTCCCTGTAAACGTGAAGTAGAGCTAGTAGGCCTCCCTGTAAACGTGAAGTAGAGCTAGTAGACCTCCCTATAAACATGAAGTAGAGCTAGTAGGCCTCCCTGTAAACGTGAAGTAGAGCTAGTAGGCCTCCCTGTAAACATGAAGTAGAGCTAGTAGGCCGACCTGTAAACATGAAGTAGAGCTAGTAGGCCTCCCTGTAAACGTGAAGTAGAGCTAGTAGGCCTCCCTGTAAACGTGAAGTAGAGCTAGTAGGCCTCCCTGTAAACATGAAGTAGAGCTAGTAGGCTACATGTAAACGTGAAGTAGAGCTAGTAGGCCGACCTGTAAGCGTGAAGTAGAGCTAGTAGGCTACCTGTAAACGTGAAGTAGAGCTAGTAGGCCTCCCTGTAAACGTGAAGTAGAGCTAGTAGGCCTCCCTGTAAACATGAAGTAGAGCTAGTAGGCTACATGTAAACGTGAAGTAGAGCTAGTAGGCCGACCTGTAAGCGTGAAGTAGAGCTAGTAGGCTACCTGTAAACGTGAAGTAGAGCTAGTAGGCCTCCCTGTAAACGTGAAGTAGAGCTAGTAGGCCTCCCTGTAAACGTGAAGTAGAGCTAGTAGGCCTCCCTGTAAACGTGAAGTAGAGCTAGTAGGCCTCCCTGTAAACATGAAGTAGAGCTAGTAGGCTACATGTAAACGTGAAGTAGAGCTAGTAGGCCGACCTGTAAGCGTGAAGTAGAGCTAGTAGGCCTCCCTGTAAACGTGAAGTAGAGCTAGTAGGCCTCCCTGTAAACGTGAAGTAGAGCTAGTAGACCTCCCTATAAACATGAAGTAGAGCTAGTAGGCCTCCCTGTAAACGTGAAGTAGAGCTAGTAGGCCTCCCTGTAAACATGAAGTAGAGCTAGTAGGCCTCCCTGTAAACGTGAAGTAGAGCTAGTAGGCCTCCCTCTAAACGTGAAGTAGAGCTAGTAGGCCTCCCTGTAAACGTGAAGTAGAGCTAGTAGGCCTCCCTGTAAACGTGAAGTAGAGCTAGTAGGCCTCCCTGTAAACGTGAAGTAGAGCTAGTAGGCCTCCCTGTAAACGTGAAGTAGAGCTAGTAGGCCGACCTGTAAACGTGAAGTAGAGCTAGTAGGCTACATGTAAACGTGAAGTAGAGCTAGTAGGCCGACCTGTAAACGTGAAGTAGAGCTAGTAGGCCTCCCTGTAAACGTGAAGTAGAGCTAGTAGGCCTCCCTGTAAACGTGAAGTAGAGCTAGTAGGCCTCCCTGTAAACGTGAAGTAGAGCTAGTAGGCCTCCCTGTAAACGTGAAGTAGAGCTAGTAGGCCGACCTGTAAACGTGAAGTAGAGCTAGTAGGCCTCCCTGTAAACGTGAAGTAGAGCTAGTAGGCTACATGTAAACGTGAAGTAGAGCTAGTAGGCCTCCCTGTAAACGTGAAGTAGAGCTAGTAGGCCTCCCTGTAAACGTGAAGTAGAGCTAGTAGGCCTCCCTGTAAACGTGAAGTAGAGCTAGTAGGCCTCCCTGTAAACGTGAAGTAGAGCTAGTAGGCCTCCCTGTAAACGTGAAGTAGAGCTAGTAGGCCGACCTGTAAACATGAAGTAGAGCTAGTAGGCCGACCTGTAAACGTGAAGTAGAGCTAGTAGGCCTCCCTGTAAACGTGAAGTAGAGCTAGTAGGCCTCCCTGTAAACGTGAAGTAGAGCTAGTAGGCCTCCCTGTAAACGTGAAGTAGAGCTAGTAGGCCTCCCTGTAAACGTGAAGTAGAGCTAGTAGGCCTCCCTGTAAACGTGAAGTAGAGCTAGTAGGCCTCCCTGTAAACGTGAAGTGGAGCTAGTAGGCCTCCCTGTAAACGTGAAGTAGAGCTAGTAGGCCTCCCTGTAAACGTGAAGTAGAGCTAGTAGGCCTCCCTGTAAACATGAAGTAGAGCTAGTAGGCCTCCCTGTAAACGTGAAGTAGAGCTAGTAGACCTCCCTGTAAACGTGAAGTAGAGCTAGTAGGCCGACCTGTAAACGTGAAGTAGAGCTAGTAGGCCTCCCTGTAAACGTGAAGTACAGCTAGTAGGCCTCCCTGTAAACGTGAAGTAGAGCTAGTAGGCCTCCCTGTAAACGTGAAGTAGAGCTAGTAGGCCTCCCTGTAAACGTGAAGTAGAGCTAGTAGGCCTCCCTGTAAACGTGAAGTAGAGCTAGTAGGCCTCCCTGTAAACGTGAAGTAGAGCTAGTAGGCCTCCCTGTAAACGTGAAGTAGAGCTAGTAGGCTACATGTAAACGTGAAGTAGAGCTAGTAGGCCTCCCTGTAAACGTGAAGTAGAGCTAGTAGGCCTCTCTGTAAACGTGAAGTAGAGCTAGTAGGCTACATGTAAACGTGAAGTAGAGCTAGTAGGCTACATGTAAACGTGAAGTAGAGCTAGTAGGCCTCCCTGTAAACGTGAAGTAGAGCTAGTAGGCCTCCCTGTAAACGTGAAGTAGAGCTAGTAGGCCTCCCTGTAAACGTGAAGTAGAGCTAGTAGGCCTCCCTGTAAACGTGAAGTAGAGCTAGTAGGCCTCCCTGTAAACGTGAAGTAGAGCTAGTAGGCCTCCCTGTAAACGTGAAGTAGAGCTAGTAGGCCTCCCTGTAAACGTGAAGTAGAGCTAGTAGGCCTCCCTGTAAACGAGAGCCACGGGAGGTTCTCGTGACTAAATGTTCTCATCTGAGAAGAACTGGTTTTCAAATGTAATTTCTTATGCTGATGTGGTCTAATCTTTGGAGAGGTCAAAAGAGAAAGATTTGGCTTCAGAGCATTTGGGTCAGCAGGTCACCTGATCCCAGGTCTCTCAGAACCAACAAGTAGCTACCAGACTAGGGCTGGGCGATTAATCTATTTACTCGATTAATTCGAATTCATGATTTAGGACGATTGATTTTCACAACAAAAAAACTAGATATATTTTTTTCAAGAGTCACCTTTTAGTTTACAAAAAGTGATGTCAAGTCAAGTCAAGAGTTTTATTTGTCACGGCATACAAGTATACAGTGAAATGCGGGGGGTCTTGCCCGCAACGATTGTGCATAATATAATAATACAATAGTAGAATCCAATAGGATGCGAACGACATTTGTGCAATAATACAAGTAATCAAAGTAGGGCATATCGGTATATGTACATGAGTTTTTTTTTTTAAACTTTATTTTTTAGCGTTTATCGCTTTTCTGGTCAAGCATGACCGACAGTTGTAGGGTGAAACGGGAGAGAGAGCAGGGGGAGACATTCGGCAAATGACGGCGAGTCCGGGAATCGAACTCGGAGTCAACCAGATCCGTGACGCAGCACGGAGTCCCGCGACGCAGCGCGGTAACATGGTGTGCTACTGGAGCACCCCTGTACATGAGTTTTTACAAGCGCATGGTAAGACATGCTAGGTCCTGTGATAGTGCAATACACTGTTAGCTACGGATGAGGCACTGGGTCTTTATGTACACTGCTATACAATGCTATATTATACAATCTCAAGTTATACTATAATTTTTTTTTTAAAGTGACCTTTCATTTTGTAAAGTGACCATAAGTGTGAGCGTGTGCAGCATGAGTGTGTGTGTTCATGTTAAAGTGGCTGCTAGTGTGTGAGCGTGTACAGTGTGTGTGTTGTGTGTGTGCTCATGTGTGCTTGTGTGTGGAGAGTTCAGTGTTCAAGGCTCTGATGGCCTGGGGGAAGAAGCTGAGCCGAAGTCTCTCTGTCCTAGTTGCTGGTGTTCGCAGGCGTTTGCCTGACCGCAGCAGCTTGAACAGGCTGTTGTTGGGGTGGTGGGGGTCTTTCATTATTCTGCAGGCTCTGGATTTGCACCTCTTGTTATATAGGACCTGCAGGGGTGGTAGTGCAATACCCGTAGTACGCTCGGCTGAGCGTACCACTCTCTGTAGGGCCTTCTTGTCCTGTGCCGTGCTGTTTCCATACCAGGCAGTGATGTTTCCAGTCAAGATGCTCTCTACAGCTCCGGAGTAGAAGGACTGGAGTATCTTCCCCGATACTCTGAACTTCCTTAACTGTCTCAAGTGGTAGAGGCGCTGCTTCGCCTTTTTTACGACTGAGTCTATGTGTGTTGTCCATGTCAGATCCTCTGAGATGTGGACCCCCAGGTACTTGAAGCTGCTCACCCTGTCCACGGTAGCCCCGTTTATCCTCAGTGGTGTGTGTGTCCCCTGCTGTTTTCTCCTAAAATCTACGATCAGCTCCTTGGTTTTACCAATGTTCAGGAGCAGGCTGTTGTCCTGGCACCAGCGTTCCAGTACCTCAACCTCCTCCCGGTAGGCCTTCTCGTCGTTGCCAGAGATCAGCCCCACCACCACTGTGTCATCCGCAAACTTCACTATGGAGTTGGAGCTGAACTTGGCCACACAGTCATGTGTGTATAGTGAATACAGCAGGGGGCTCAGGACACAGCCCTGGGGGGACCCGATACTCAGGGTGGTGGTGTTGGAGGTCTGACCCCCCACCCTGACCGCCTGGGGCCTTTCACTCAGAAAGTCCAGTATCCAGGCGCTCAGAGCAGAGCTCAGACCCAGCTCGTTTGGTGAAAGTTAGATTTGCACTTTATTAATCCCAATAGGGACATTCATCTTTGTTTGATCAAGAGTAACCTTTTATACATATATTATTATTATTATTATTATTATTATTATTATTATTATTATTATTATTATTATTATTATTTGTAACCCTCAAGGCACCTTAGTCGCAGAACTGGACAAAAAGCATTTTTTTCTCTCATGTTTGTGGATAGCGTTGGCTAGATTTTATGTATACGCCAAAAAAGTTGCTCAGTATCACATCTTGGACTCGCATTACAATAATCCATGTTTGTTTTTAAAAAACAATCACTATTAAGTGAACAACAAGTGTCACACCTTTCACCCTAGTCGCAGAACTGGACAGGTTGACTCCCATGTTAAACACATATTTTGAATATACAGCCTGTACAGTTTAAAATTAGAATCATTCATAAGTAACATGATAAATGCTTGGTTGAGGCCTTCAAGATGGAAGGTTGTGCATCTTTATTTTTTTCAGATGATGGCATTTGGGTCAGCAGGTCACCTGATCCCAGGTCTGTCTGAACAACAAGTAGCTACCAGACTACACACTTTGGGTCAGCAGGTCACCTGATCCCAGGTCTGTCTGAACAACAAGCAGCTACCAGACTACACCCTTTGGGTCAGCAGGTCACCTGATCCCAGGTCTGTCTGAACAACAAGGAGCTACCAGACTACACACTTTGGGTCAGCAGGTCACCTGATCCCAGGTCTGTCTGAACAACAAGGAGCTACCAGACTACACACTTTGGGTCAGCAGGTCACCTGATCCCAGGTCTGTCTGAACAACAAGTAGCTAACAGACTAGGGATGGGCATTTTAAAGAAAAATCCAGATAGATTGATTGCATGATATACTCGAGTAATCATGGATTAATAAAATTATTTATTAATTTTTATTAAAACTTAATTTTGTTCATTCACGTATATGTTTAATGAAACCAACAAACAGTTATAATCTTACACATACATGTGAAACAAATATGTAAAAAAAAAAGAAGAAAAATACATTTTTATATTTTGTTTTCATAAAAATTATTAATAATTTAAGATCCGAGGGCGGCTACGTGGCGTAGTGGGCAAGGCGCTCGCCACGAATGACGGAGACGCTGGGCTTGCCTGTTCGAGCCCAGCGCTCCACATTGCTTTCAGTTTAGCTGGCCGTCCGTACTAATACACATTGGCCGTATTAGGGGGTGGGAAACTGATGGGTGGGGATCGGGCGTTGTGGACAGCGACTCCTACAGGTCGGTTGGTGCGCCTGCGCAGTAGAATCAGGAAGTGTCTGGGGCAGCGTGAGCCTCCCACGCGTTACTCCTCGCCACTGAGAGATCGAGCTGCGCAGGTGAAAAGATGCGACTGCTGTTACCTCAAGTACCGGAGGGGACTTGTGCTATGTATGACTTAGTCCACATTGCAGCCGGCTTGTGGGAGGCAAGAAACAGCGTTCGTGACAGGGGAGGGTTGAATTGGATGATACGAAATTGGGATGGGAGAAAAAATAGAAAATGGGAGAAAAAGTGGATAAAAAAAAATAATAATTTAAGATCCGAGTTTTCTCATAGCCGCGAGTAATCGATTACTCACGCCCATCCCTATAACAGACTACACACTTTCAAAAGTTACCCTGAGCTGATTAAAGAATACTTCAACTCCACAATACAATTTATGTAATCCGAGCAATATAGCTGCAGTTTAACCCAACAGAACACTGACTGCGTGTTATTCTGTCATTTACAGTCATTTTGTTTTACAAAACCAGCGCAGTGTAATGAAGATGAGCTTCTCTCCAACCTACCCTGTGGTTGGTCAGTCTGCAGCAGGTCTGAGTAACCTACCCTGTGGTTGGTCAGTCTGCAGCAGGTCTGAGTAACCTACCCTGTGGTTGGTCAGTCTGCAGCAGGTCTGAGTAACCTACCCTGTGGTTGGTCGGTCTCCAGCAGGTCTGAGTAACCTACCCTGTGGTTGGTCAGTCTGCAGCAGGTCTGAGTAACCTACCCTGTGGTTGGTCAGTCTGCAGCAGGTCTGAGTAACCTACCCTGTGGTTGGTCGGTCTGCAGCAGGTCTGAGTAACCTACCCTGTGGTTGGTCAGTCTGCAGCAGGTCTGAGTAACCTACCCTGTGGTTGGTCAGTCTCCAGCGGGTCTGAGTAACCTACCCTGTGATTGGTCGGTCTCCAGCAGCTGTAGGCAGGTCTGTGATTGGTCGGTCTCCAGCAGCTGTAGGCAGGTCTGTGATTGGTCGGTCTCCAGCAGCTGTAGGCAGGTCTGTGATTGGTCGGTCTCCAGCAGCTGTAGGCAGGTCTGAGCCAGGCTGTACCAGTGCCAGGGGTTATAGGGCGTGAGGACACACAGCTGCTGCAGCGCCGCCATCTTGGCTCCAACGGCTCCGAAGTGCTGCTGGATGCTGACCTGTTTCGGTAACGTTTTGTTAATATCGATACAAACTAATATTAATTTAAAGGGGAACTATTTTACAATTTCTTTCACTATTTGGGCAATTTTACACAATTCCTGTGAGTATATGGAACACATCTGTAAGGTTTTTTTCAAAAAAATTCATTGTTTTGTATTCCTAATCAAGTACTCAAAAACAGCATTCTTCTACCTCAAGATTTTAAGCCGTTTAGAGGCTGGGCTCCGCCCATACTCGGAATGCGATTTAAGTGACGGACCCCCACCTGTAGCTCCGCCCATACTACTCTACTAACGTCAAAGTGAACCTACAGAAAAAATATGCCTTGCGCACACACACAAACACACACACACACACAGAGACGGCTCCCTCCCCCGATAGCCCCCACCCGTGCTCTCCTCTCTCGATCTCTCTGTCATCATCAGCGTGGCTATTTAGCTAGCTAGCCGCTAACGTTAGTTTACATGTAAATGAATGACTAGTCTAGAATGCAAAGCACTTTCACTTTTCACTGCACATAGAAACAGCGGGAGCATTTCGGGAGCAGCACATGTCCTGCGTGTTTTGCTCATACTATTTACGTTAGGCTAACGTTAGGCTAACTCTCTGCACTTCCTTCCTTGCGGTCTGCACTAAATAAAGGTAGATTGTGGGCAGTGGCTCCAACCACAGTGTGTGCGCCTGGTGGCAACAAACAGAGGGGGCGGGCGTTATTATGCAGATGAGAAACCTCTTACGTCACATATATGCTAAGTTTCAGATGACTCAGTTCAGTGAGGGACAATATTGGAAGAATGCGCCAATATGAGAATTAGAGACATAGATCCTATTAATATAAGTCCACATAGCTAGGAAACAATGCTAAACATTGGAAAAGGCCATTTATAAGATAGTTCCCCTTTAATTCTATAAAAGATATCTACAATACAGAAGGTTAATATTATCGATACAAACTAATATGAGTTTAATTCTATAAAAAATATCTACATAAAAGAAGTTACATCTACATTTTGTGTGTGTGTGTTTGTATTCTAGTGGGTCATGATCTTTTCAGAGATGAATATACAAACAAAATTATACAAATAGAATACATGCATAATGGCGACTAGAAAAACCAACCTCTCTCTGTGTGTGTGTGTGTGTGTATATATGTATAATGTGTATGTGCATGTGTGTGTAATGTATATGTATATGTAGGGCTAGGCGATTAATCGATTTAATTGATTAATTTGAATTCATTATTTAGGAAGATTTTTTTAAATGAAAATAGATTTTCCCAAAAAAAAAACTTTTTTCAAGAGTCACCTTTTATTTTACAAAAAGTGATGTTTGGTGAAAGTTAGATTTGCACTTTATTAATCCCAATAGGGAAATTCATTCTTGTTTGATGATCAAGAGGCACCTTTTATTTGTTTTAATTGAAGTTTGGTGAAAAAGCAAGTTATTGCACTATTAATCCCAATAGGGACATTCATCTTTGTTTGATCAAGAGTAACCTTTTATATATATATATATATATTTTTTTTAAGTGAAGATTGGTGAAAGTTAGGTTTGCACTTAGGGAAATTCATCTTAGTTTGAATATTTTTCCTAAATAATCTATTAAAATCGTAAAACGGATGTGGGGTGAAAAAATCAGAGATTTTATTTTTAGGCCACATCGCCCAGCCCTATGTATATGCCTGTGTATGTCTCCCATAATCCTCGGAGTCCTACAAGTTCCTTGGAGTTCACCTGAACAAAAAACTGAACTGGTCGGACAACACTGAGGCCCTCTACAGGAAGGGACAGAGCAGGCTGTTCTTCCTGAGGAGACTCAGGCCATGGTTACACTTACAACATTTAATTTTCGAATTATTTCGTTTGCATGTCAAAGTTAAAAGGCAACGCCGTTTTGGCAGGCAATTTCGTTTTCCTAGCGGCAACGCTCAAAGGGGGTTTTCATTTTGAAAACTCGCCGGCAACAGTACCATGTAATATGCGCGAGCCAGATACGGAGCTGTTCACGCCCAACGCCCATGCGCACCGACGTCTGCATGCCCTTAATATGACGGATGATGATATCACAGAACGCTGCTAGATTAGAACAAGACGCGAATATTATTGCTCAAGATGTAAAATACGCTAGTGAGCAGGGGAGGTACTAGTGAGCAACGCATGGAGGACAACCAGTCACTTTCAAACATTCTATCTGCTATTAATAAGATGAACAGCGGCATGAACAAACGATTCGCCAAACTGGAGATATCTGTCCAAACCTTATTACACCAAAATGTAGCCCGAGTTACTGAAGCAGAAAAAGGAATCGCCGACTGTCTACCGCATCATCACGGCTTATCCCTCCCCTTTTCCCCCTTTTTTTTTAATACTACCAGCGGGGGGAAAAAAGAGTAAATAAATAAGAATAAAAATTAATAAATTGTTCTCTTATTAAATATAGACTATGCTTGATTTTTTTTAAATGCAGCTCTAGGACCATAGCCTAAATTAAGGCTGACTGAAAATAGCCTAATCTCTTTTAAATTATTATTACAATACTTCTATTATTATAAAAAAAAGAATTTGATCCACTTTTCCTCCCCATTTTCTATTTTTCTCCCATCCCAATTTCGTATTATCCAATCTTCCCTCCCCTGTCTTGAACGTTGCTAGACTATGCCTCCCACAGGTCGGTTGTAGTGAGGACAGAAGCCTTGCATCACGTGTCCCCTCCGGTACACGAGGAGGCAGCCTGTCGCATCTTTTCACCGCAGCAGCTCGAACTCTCAGTGGCGAGGAGTAACGCGTGGGAGGCTCACGCTGCCCTTGTCACTTCCTGCTTCCGTCGCACCGGCGTCACCAAACCGACCTGTAGGAATCGCTGTCCACAACGTCAAATCCCCACCCTCCGGCTTTCCCACCCTCTAACACTTGCTGTAAGAGCCAAAGCTATATATATTTCGGGTATTGTATTATATGAATGTTTAATATTCATTGGATTTAGATAAAGTCATGGAACCGGTATTTGTCATAATAGACCTTTCTGGAACATAGAACATTCTGGAACGTTTGTGGTGACGTCATAATAGTACTTTCTAGAACATAAAACATTCTATAACCACAGTATGACGTCATGATAGAAAGTTACGGAAACTTCGTGATGTCACCGTATGACGTCATAACCGAACAGTCTAGAACATTTGGGTCTCTATATAAGCAGGCGTTGCTAGAGGAAAATGGAGCTAGAGTATAGGCCGGATAGGCCGGATAGGGAGAGGACGAGGTCTCCCCTGGGAGAGTACGTTTGCTGTGGAACGGTGGCCAAGCCTTGCCCACCGTCTTGCTGTGGCAAAGGGAAGGAGTCGGATGGTGTAAAGAAGAAGAAGAAGGAAGAGGAAGAACGGCAAATGGAGCTACGAATTTCCAGAACGACCGATATTCGCGATCAGTGGAAGGGCGAGGGGTCGGAGTACAGTGGGGAGGAGAGTGAGAAAGAAGAGAGGGAGGAGGAGGGGTGGGAAACGGTGGGGAAGAAGAGGAAGAAGCGGACGGAGAGGAACGACAGCGATGGGGATAGCCAGGGCAAGGGTGAGAGTAGGGGGAGGAGAGGGGGGGAGAAGGGGGGAAGAGGAAGAAAGTGGGGGACGATAGCTCAAGTGGGCCGGGAGACGAGGGTGCTGGAAAAGATGTGGCAAAAGAGGAAGTGATCCATATAGTGGTCAGGCTTGAGGGGGAGAGGGGTGAGGGGAAGGTAGGTAGGCTCGAGTGGCCCAAACTCATTGCCGCGCGACTAGGAGAGGTAAAGTACGTGAAAGTTTTGTGGGATGGGAATCTGGCCGTAGGGTGTGGTAGTGAGGGGCAGGTGGAGGTGGCTAGGACGATGCGGGGCATTGGGGGGGTGGGTATAAGTAAGGTGGCGAGAGTAGGGGAGAAGAGGGGGGGGGGATGTAAGGGGGTGATAGCTGGGGTACCGGTCGAGGTTACAGTAGAGCAGCTGGTGGAAGAGCTAATGGAGGACGGGCGTAATGGCATAGTTAAGAGTGCAGAAAGGATGAAGAGGGGAGCGGTAGTGATTACGTTTGAGGGTGGGGTTGTTCCTAGGGAGGTGTTTGTGGGGCATAGGATGTATAGGGTTAGGGAATTTGTTCATGATCCTCTTAGGTGCTATAGGTGCCAGGAGTTTGGCCATATAGCTACCACGTGTAGGAAGGGGCTGAGGTGCGCTAGGTGTGGCGGGGAACATGAGTATGGGGAGTGTGGAGAGGGAGTGAAGCCGAAGTGCTGTAGTTGTGGTGGGGAGCATAGTGTAGCGTTTAGGGGGTGCGAGGTGATGATGAAGGAGGTCGCGGATCGGAGAGAGAGAAGGGAGGGTAAGTTGACGTATGCTGGGGCGGTTAGCAGGGCAGGACAGGGTAGCCAAGAAAGGGTGCAGGGGGTTGAAGGAGGGCATTTGGCAGTGAGGGTAGAGCAGGTGGAAAGAGAGAGGGGAAGGGAGGAGAAATTAGGTATTGTGGCCTTCGTGGCAGGGGTAGTTACTGGTATGGCAGAGGCTAAGGGTAAAACAGAGATGGTGAAGATGATTGTTAGGATAGCGGTTCAACATCTGGGATTGGAAGGTCTGAACTGGGAGCAGGTGGTTAGGGAATTGGCTGAGGGGGCTGCGAGGGACAAGGCTGCGAGGGACAAAGCAGCCCAGGATAAGATAGCAGGGGGCAAGGTGGGTCCCGCGGAGGGGGGCTCAGACAGGAAGTAGCAGCAGTAGCTGCACTCCAATGGTCAATGTAGTTGATGACGGGGTCCAGTAGAAGAAGAAAAAGAAGGAGAAGAAGGAGAAGAAGGAGAAGAAGAAGAGCCCATAAAAAGAATTGCGGAGGGCAGTAATACGCCACGATGCGTCTACTCTGCCGGAAATTCAAATAAGAAGAAGAAGAAGAAGAAGAATGGCAGTTGCAGCTTCGACCAGACTGGGACCGAACAGAGGACTGAAGCCAGAAGCCAACCAGTGGATTTGCGGTTTCCACATTGCGAAGGAACTTTCATGTGTCGAGTCGGCGGTGATTTTGGAGACTGGGAAAATACAGTTTTCTTACCTTGTAGTAGTATGTGTATGAGTGACTGGAATATTTAGGAAAGTAGATTCAGGACCACTTCTGTAAAGAAAGACTTTGCAAATAAACCATTTGAATATCTTTACTATACACGGAGCGGCTGTGGACATTGCTTTTCTTTATCAACGGACGTACTACTCACGAGTAAGTAATTTGACCAGTGGAGTGGAGCCCAACAATTGTGTTAGTATGAACGACCGGCCAGCCGGTAGCAACGCCGAGAGCTGGGCTCGAACCCAGCGTCTCCTGCGTTAGAGGTGAGCGCCTTGCCCACTGCGCCAATCAGCTGCCTATTATTATATAAGCTTAATTTTCGTTATCAAAGCATTCCCTCGAACGGACGGGTATGTCATATGTATGTATATATATATGCGTGTGTGTATATTAGTGTTGTCAAAAATATCGAAAAATCGATACATATCGATTCTGAATATTTAAAACGGTTTCAATACTCATTTCCCGAAATATCGATATTTAATTATTCATATTTTTTCTTTTTTAACTTTTTGTATAAGGAAGTTGCATTGTTCATTTCAATACCTGTAATAGTACAGTAGTCCACACACACATGTGCATTCAGTTAAGTCGGAATATGACTAATACAAACAGTTCAGTTTGTCAGGTACATGCAACACAGATTACAGTGTTTACATCTGTCTGCTTGAGAAAATAAATACCATGTTCTGCAATAAAAATTATTGAAGTGAGATGAACAGTTATTTTTAAATGTGTGATCTAAAGATAAACAAAGGGTTTTAAAAGTGTTATATTTATCTTATCTTATAGTACCAGAGAGAAGCTGAGGAGAATCAACCAGCAACAAAAGCAACATTTATTTTAAAAGATTTTTATTATTTTTTAACATTTTAAGATTGAACCGTTTTCCCCGTGGTATCGAAAATGGTATTGAATATCGATACTTCTCAAGGTATCGTATCGAAGTTCGAAATTCCAGTATCGTGACAACACTAGTGTATATAATATATCATTTTTTATTTGACTGCAGGCTACATAATAATTTCTTGGTCTGGTCAGAGACATGACTTAATTTATTTGTTATTGCCTATAGCTACATTAAGCAATTAGTATTATTTGATTGGAGTTTGAGCTGAAGCCTAAACAATATGTGTAGTTCTACCACCACTCCGTGTATTGCCCAGCAGCTTCACAAAGGTAATGCTTTTTTTAATTGTTTTTCGTTTGGGGAAGCGGGAGGATGGGGAGGTATGGGATGTGTTTATGTGGGTTATTGTGCTCTCTTAGTACATTGTTCATGATGTCCCATTTCACTCTATAAAGTCTGATTATGATGACTCCTAATATCAACCCTATACGGGATGGTAATATCACTTTAGCCAGATTTAGATAATCTGACGCGCGCCCGTAAAAAGACGCTCGCCTGACATATCTGCATTTAACTCGAGAACCGATGATATGTTCGGCGAGAAATGCAGCCCTGAGCCTTCAGACGCTCGCAAAGTGCTGTGAGACTGAAACTGAAAAAGCCGGACATTTTCACGCGCCCGCTCTCTCTTTCCACAGTTAAATGTGACGGAGATATATAAGAGATATATCTTTACACTGTTTATTTACTTGATAGTATTTTTATTATATGTCCTTTTATATAAAAAATAAATAAAATCCGGTATCTCACTTGAATCGATACTCGGTAGTACCGACGTGTTTCGGTTCAGTACCTCAAAAGTACCGAATTCGGTACCCATCCCCAGCTGGGGGGGGGCAACATCAACTCGAGGGACTCCAGCAAGCTGAACAAGAAGAAGGCTAGCTCAGTAGTGGGTGGTGAGCTGGCTAATCTAGAGGTGGTGGCTGAGAGGAGGATGAGGAAAAAGCTAAAAGTCATCCTGGAGAACCCCTCTCACCCCCTCTATGAGAAGCTAGCCAGAATGAAGAGCACGTTCAGCCTAAGACACCCCCCCCCCCCCCCGACACACCACAAACCGCCTGGGCCAGTCCTTTATACCGGTAGCCATCAGGCTCTACAACACAAAGGGCTCGGACGGCCGGCTCTGCTGCCAGAACTATCACTGTCAGAACTCTGGACTTGAGAACTAGAGACTCACATCACCGTACTGACTATCTTGTATTTTGCACTAGATACTCATATCACTGGACTATCTTGTGTTTTGTACTTTTTTATATTATATTGTATTTGTATCTATACTTTAAGTGTATCTATAGTGTATATAGATACTGGACTGTATAGGACTGTGAAGCTATGTATCCCCCACCCTGTATCCCCCCCATGCTGCTTTGAAACCCGAATTTCCCCAAGGGGATTAATAAAGGATCATCTTATCTTATGTGTATAATGTGTACGTGCGGTAGGGTGACCAGGTGTCCCACTTTTGGTTGTACTGTACCACCATTTGACCGAATGTCCCGCGTCCCACATATTGAGAGGATGTCCCTCTTTTCGAAGCAAAAAAAAAACATTGATCTAAAAGCCCCTCCCTACAGTAAACGTAGTAACCCGCCTCTTGTCCACACACATTGCTCTGCTCGTGACGCTACCTCATATCTCAGATCCGATTGGTTATAGTAATTTAGCGCGCTGTCAAAATGTAGCGCACTGTCAACGTTTAGCGAGCTGTCAAAAAAGAAAACACAACAACATTACAAGCGAACTATGAATCAAGATGGAAAGCAGTCAAAAGAAACAGACCTGCAGTTACAACCAAGACTGACAAACGACACATGCCTGGGTCAGGCAATCCTCAGGGAGCTTTCTGTGTTTTGTGTCATAGTTCGTTTTCAATTGCTCATGGAGGAGAATACGACTTGAAGTGCCACAGTGGACGTGAGTCTCACATGAAAGTGGCTCATCAAAAAGAAACATCCAGATCTATGGATATGTTTCTTCTTAAACCAAAAAATTATAGCCAGACGGACAAGGTCACTGCAGCGGAGATAACAAGCATCTATCACACTGTACAACACTCCCATTCATACAGGTCAGCCGACTGTGGTAGCAAGCTAGCTCCTGTCATTTGGCCAGACTCGGATATTGCAAAAAAAATATTGTGTGGTCGTACAAAAGCTACATCCATAGTTATTCTAATAGAGAAACACAATTTATTTATATTATTATTTTTGTTAACTAGTTCTGTGTTAACAGGGAATATCGAACACAAGACATTCCTGTCAAGTGATAAAGTTTGAATATTTAAAACAGATGTTAGGTGATAACAAGCCGGCTGCCAGTGCCAAGATGAATGTGGAGAGATATAATTCTGTATTTAATTTGTATTTATTTTGATTTAACCTTTATCTATTCGGTGAAGACCAGTTATTCTAATAAAAAAAAATTACATTATCTATCTGTCCCACCAAAATCTTACTGTTGTCCTGCTTTTGTACTTTTTGCATCTGGTCACCCTAATGTGCGGGTATGTGTGTATATATATGTATATAATGTGTACGTGCGTGTGTATATATATATATATATATATATATATATATATATATATGTGTCTGTGAGTGTGTATGTGTGTATATATATGTATATCTATAATGTGTACGTGCGGGTGTACATATATATGTATATAATGTGTATGTGCGTGTGTGTATATATATGTATATGCGTCTGTGAGTGTGTGTGTGTGTATGTATATGTATATAATGTGTACATGCGTGTGTATATAGATGTATATGTGCCTGTGAGTGCGTGTATATATATATGTATATAATGTGTACGTGCATGTGTATATATATGTATATGCGTCTGTGAGTGCGCGTGTGTGTGTGTGCTGACCTGCAGTAGAAACAGACAGGTAAGATGGCAGCTGTTTGAAGCGTCTTTACTCTGCAGGGAGACAGAAGAGACAGACAGGTAAGATGGCAGCTGTTTGAAGCTTCTTTACTCTGCAGGGAGACAGTAGAGACAGACAGGTAAGATGGCAGCTGTTTGAAGCTTCTTTACTCTGCAGGGAGACAGTAGAGACAGACAGGTAAGATGGCAGGGAGACAGATATTAACTAGTGTTTCCCTGCTGTTTAATTTACATGCCCTGCATTTTCTACCAATGTGGCACAATATTGGCTTATTGGCCACAGGTGTCATTTAATGAGGATCACATGTTACTCCACTACATTTAATGAGGATCACATGTTACTCCACTACATTTAATGAGGATCACATGTTACTCCACTACATTTAATGAGGATCACATGTCACTACATTTAATGAGGATCACATGTTACTCCACTACATTTAATGAGGATCACATGTTACTCCACTACATTTAATGAGGATCACATGTTACTCCACTACATTTAATGAGGATCACATGTTACTCCACTACATTTAATGAGGATCACATGTTACTCCACTACATTTAATGAGGATCACATGTTACTCCACTACATTTAATGAGGATCACATGTTACTCCACTACATTTAATGAGGATCACATGTTACTCCACTACATTTACCTGCCGTTCGGCCACACAGATGTCTGCGATGTGATTTATCACCATGGATAGTGGTTGATTATTTTAAGTAATGACCGGCAATGACAAGACAGGATATAGGCCTTAACTGTGCCTCTAACCAATATGGATTCAGAACTGGGTCCATCGCATGAGAAACCAAACATCTACCAATCAGCTTACTAATAATAATAATAATAATAATAATGGCTTGGATTTATATAGCGCCTTTCACATATAAAAGGGGGGAAGGGGGGGGGGGGGGGAGAGGATAACGGTGGCCTAAAACTGAGAAACAAATTACAAAAACAGAACAGAGCAAACGGAACAGAACAACAACAGAACAAAACAAAATAGAACAAACAGAATGAAATAGGATGCTAAGGAGCATCAGAGACCAGAGGCCTCGGTGAAGAGATGGGTTTTCAGCACGTTTTTAAAGTGGGCGAGAGAGTTTGAATTTCGGATGTCATGGGGAGGGAGTTCCAAAGGGTGGGGGCAGCGACACTAAAAGCCCTGTCTAGGCTTCAGACCAAGGGAGATATTAGTCTTACTAAGCTTTAAGTCAATGGCGATATTAGGCTTACTAGGCTTCAGTCAATGAGAGATATTAGTCTTACTAGGCTTCAGCCAATGGGAGATATTAGTCTTACTAGGCTTCAGCCGATGGGAGATATTAGTCTTACTAGGCTTCAGCCAATGGGAGATATTAGGCTTACTAGGCTTCAGCCAATGGGAGATATTAGTCTTACTAGGCTTCATCCAATGGGAGATATTAGTCTTACAAGGCTTCAGCCGATGGGAGATATTAGTCTTACAAGGCTTCAGCCGATGGGAGATATTAGTCTTACTAGGCTTCAGCCAAAGGGAGATATTGGGCGTCAGGCAGAGCTACTCTGCTACAGCCACACAAGGTGGCTGATGGGTAATACTCTGTTTAAAGTAGTAGCCTTTAGGTCACGCCAGTGGCGCTTCTAGACCCTTTTAGGGGGGCTTTTAGGGGTTTTATTATTATTATTACAGACATGGATTGCCAGTAGTAGCCTGTTGACCTCATTGGTTAACTATAAAAAAATAAAATAAAATAAAATGTCAAAGAAGTTGGTAACGTCATGTCAAGTCCCAGTCCAACATCCAACACAAGACGTGGAAGCAGATGTAGCTAGCTACCTAGTGTAACTAGTTTAGTAATAGTGAATTTGCCAGTGCTGATGGGCAACAAGACAAGTATGTTGAAACGTTAGCTAGCACTATATAAAATTACTGACTATTCTGACAAGAACGTTGTCAAATTGGTCATTAGTTCCATGGTGTTGGTGTAATAATAGTGTCAAAGAACATTAGCTAATGTTAGCTAGCTGATGCTATTCGCTAGTTAGCCATCAAGCTAATGTCAGTTCAGCTAATGTTAGCTAGCTAGCCCAGCTAATCTGCTTGCTACAAAGGCTTATTGCTGCCACACAAAATGAAAAAAATATGTGGTGGCCTCAAAATAGTATTTTGTTACCTCAAAATGTATTTAGTTACCTCAAATTAATTAATTGTGGGTTATGGTTAGGGTTAGGGTTAAATAATATTTTGTGGCCTCAAAATAGTTACCTCAAGTATTTTGTTCCCTCAAATTAATCAATTTGAGGCATCAAAATAATATTTTGTGGCCTCAAAATAGTATTTTGTTCCCTCATGATTTGAACAAACCTTCACTCACTGGAAATGTCTTTTTCCCATAGATGGATATACGAAAATGTGAGTCTCTCTCTCTCTCCCTCTCTATATCTCTCGAACGCAGTGAGCGCTCCGTAATATGATCATGATCATTATGATCGACTGGAATAAAAAAATAGGTTTACTACTTACATACTGTAGTTGTCTCCTTAACACATTGACGCCAGCAGCAGGGGGCGCTGATACCCCATTCATCGCCAGGTCTTTATTCAATGGATATCGTTTTAGACTGTGACATTTGCGAGTGCTTAAAATATATCTTATATTATATCTATGGGTCTAATAACGCCATCGAGTCTCAGTGAGTTGCTTCTAGTCAACATGCCCAAGACAGATTGTTTTTTCATCTGTACATTTCCGTTTTATACCGTTTTGAATAGAGTATGGTTTGGGTGTTTTTCAGTAATTCCAGGAAAAAGGCGAGAAAAAGGCGTTTTACTGTAATCCAGTCATCACATTGTAATTTTTTGGCTGATTATCTAATCATCCTGAAATCAACGCTAGATTATCATTAGTATGTCTCCTCATCCATACATGAAATGACTTGAATTGTATAGAAACAACTCACCAAAATGGACTATTGCACAACTGATTTGACAAAAATAATCCACCCCCCCCGCCCTTGTCTGACCATGGCATTTTGTGAAATTATGCCACTGCTCTAGGGGCTGAGCCCCCCTAAAGGTCTGATGCTAGAACCTTCCTAACTTCCGGTTCTGAAAAAAAAATTATAATCTCCAGCGAAATAAGCTGTGAGACCTGTTTTGACCTGCACCTCAAAGAATCGGAATCGAGAATCGTTTAGAACAGGAATCGAAATGGAGAATCGGAACCGGAATCATTCAAATCCAAACGATGCCCAACCCTATGTATGACAAGCTGGACCCATGCAAAAAACACAACCATGACACCCATTCTCTCTCTGTATAAGCAGGCCCTTAAGGTGCTGGACCGAAAACCATATACTTACCACCACTGGCACTGTCACATCCTCAGCAAGGACAGAATCCTCAGCTGGGAAAACCTGACAAAATACACTGATGCCTGCCTACTGTCAAACAAAAAACATCTCATAATAGGTCCACAAGATCTACCCAGAGAGGAGACTGTACTGTGCCGTTTAGGTCCAGCTCCTTCAGTCAGTCCTGTTTTGCAGTCAGAGCCACTCAGTTCTGGAACATCCTACCAACTGAAATAAGACACTGTGCTACCTACCACACCTTTACAAAAAAAATCAATACCTGGTTATTAACCAATCAAACATGTGATCACTTTTAATCAGTTCATTGTGTATTTTATTATTGCTTTTACTATTATGTTGGATTGTGTTGTAAATACTGTGTTTTACTTTTAATGCTTCTGTTCTAGGTGTATGGTCGGTCTTATAACATCTTGCCAAAAGGACTACAGTTGCGAATTAGCCAGCTGGCTAAAACTGATCGATTTACAGAAATGTTTATTAACGTGTCGTGTACTGTCCTTTTTAAATAAACTGAAAAAAGATATATATAATAATAATCAAAAATATAACAGTAGACAAGTAGGCTAATTAAAAGAGCAATTACTAGAATCAAAGTGCAAAAAAAAGGACAATTTCCTGAAGGGACTTCAGAGGTACTCACAAATCAATCAATGAATCAAATTAAAAACACAGGAGCCTTTAATGACCCACCAGTGAGTCCGCTAGGTCCAGCGCCCTCCGCTTCTGCCCGAGGCGGGTGCAACAGCGGGCCATGCCCTCCAGCACGTCCCTCCTGATGGTCAGGTTGTTGTTGGGGACCCAGTCTAGACAATTGCTGTATGCATCCAGAGCTTTCTAAACACACAGGGGGCAAGGAGAATAATGTATCACACTGGTACCATTTATTATTATTTATTATTATTAAAGAAACGTAGAATCCTTATAAAATGTACTTTTAGAAAGATGATCATAACATCTCTCTCTCTCTCGTTACTAGTCATAACAATCCAGGTGGTTTCAGTGAATAATTCCATTAAATGAGACTTTTCAATCAATATCATTGTCACAATTAACGTCCTCAGATTTAGTCATTCCTTACCTGGAAGTCTTTTTGTCTGAAGGCCAAGTCACCTCGGAATTTCAAGACTTTTTGCTTTTCCAAAGGATCTTCCGTATCAAGAGACGCGCTCTCAAAGAACCACTGGGGGGGGGAGAAGAAACGTCAATGTTTACGTTTCAAATGTTAGCTTGTTATCATTAGCTAGTGGTGTATTCCATAGTTTTATATACCACTTTGTTAATTCTATTTCATTATTACTTTCGCTCTGTCTGGAACAATCAATGTGTACATTGGCAGATGATGTGTGGAATGGGGGAAAAGTATATAACTAACATCTTAATAATAAAGCCATCAATTAGGTTGTGATATGCACAAGTAATAATGATGGGAAACAACATTAAGGTCCGTGTTGAAAAATAGCTCAACTTTAAGTTGTTTCTGATCAATTTGCAACAGTAAACTCCACAATAAAATGAGATTGAAACTGCCAGTTTCAAAGTGTGACAGCAACATTTAAAAAGGACCCACGTCTATTTCCTGTTGCAATGTCCACACTCTTATACTGACAGTTGTCTCTGCGTGCTTTAAAACCACCTCCATCGTGCCAGTGCTGAGACACTCCTCTGCCTCGAGCCTCTATGACTTCTGCCCTGTTGCCCTCACCCCCATCATCATGAAGTGCTTTCAAGAGGCTGGTCCTGACTCACCTCAAATCTGGCCTCTCACCCTCACTGGACAGTCACCAATGTGCCTACCGTACTGAGAACAGGAGCACGGAGGACGCTACCTCCTCAGCGGTACATTCCTGGGAGTCCATATGTCCGAGGACCTCTCTTAGACCCTCAACACCTCAGCACTGGTCAAGAAGGCTCACCAGTGCCTTCCTGAGGAGACTGAGGATTCTGGTGAACTTTTACCGGTGCGCCATAGAAAGCATTACTCACTAACTGTCTCAGACCAGAAAGCACAGAGGGTGGTGGAAAAACACCCAACGCATCACAGATACATCACTCCCTGCAATTGAGGCTATTCATCACAAACAGTGTCTGAGGAAGGCATTGTCAAGGACACCTCTCATCCCAATCGTGGACTGTTTGCCCTCCTCCCCTCAGGGAGTCGTTATAGGAACCTCCGCTCCAAGTCAAGCAGACTCAGGAACAGCTTCTTTCTACAGAATAATTTATACCTACTGTACATACTGCTTCCACTGCTTCCAACTGCCCTCTACACTGTATATCATAACTACCTACCTCATACCATAGTCTCTACCCATATAAGTAACATGTACAATAGTTCTGTATATAATGTATACATACCGTATATCCATCTATCGACATTTGTCTGTACATACCTGCATATAATCCTCTTTACATATCTGTAGATAGTAGATCCTATATCTATACATATCCCTTACTAGTTACGCTGCTGGCCAGTATGATATTATACTACCATAGTGTCATTATACCTGTATCACTGTACATATTAATACTACAACTATCTGATTAGCAGTATTCCTCAATATTACTAATTCATATATCCAGTTTAATCACCTGTACATTGTATATTACTATTGCACTTTACTGTTACATTTGCACTCTGGTTGGATGCCAAACTTATTTTCGTTGTACTGTACGTGTGCTGTAGTATGAAAATACATTTTAATCTAATCTAATTACAGGAAATACATTTTGGTCCACATTAGCAAAGATTGCAACAGGAAATGTTTACAACGTTATTGTTGTTACTTTGAAACCGTCTATATGCGGTAAAGGAAAAACTAGGTACCGAATTGAAATGTCAAAGTTATGTTTTATCGAAATTATTTGTAACGTTACAATAGAAACACAATAGCATGGCTTTTACCAGTAGCAGACATTCTCACCTCTGCTTCACAGATTTTCGCATTATAGGAAGAAAGAGCGACGGAAACTTTGTCTCTTGACTCTAAAAACACCGAATCGTCAAACGTACTGCCAAAGATCTCCATTCTGCCTCCAGGTCATAGATTTTAATATATAATTAATATAATAATATTCAAGTCAACATGCTGAAATTGTGCAGTGTTTCAGTATAAACGACACTTCCGTTCTGAAATCACTTCGTGTACAATGGTTCCGGGCTCGTTCCGTTCCTTTCCTAGCGATCGCCACCATCTTTATAATATCTATGATCACCACCATCTTATAATATCTATGATCACCACCATCTTTGTATAATATCTATGCTCACCACCATCTTTATATAATATCTATGATCACCACCATCTTTATATAATATCTATGATCACCACCATCTTTATATAATATCTATATGATCACCACCATCTTTATATAATATCTATGATCATGGCACTACCCACTTTCAAAAACACTCTCAAAAAACACCTACGGGAGACTGCAATTCGAAACTGGCCCCTGTAAATGTCCTAACACAACCCCCTCCAATGTACAGTAAATTACCAAGTATGGTCTTGTCAATATTCCAATGTACAGTTTTGTTTGTACAGTTGTACAGTGTCCCCCACCCACCCCTCCTACCCAACCTCCCCCCCCCCCACTCCCACTTTTTCTGGACTCTTTTTGTATCACAAACAGTACTGTATTTGCAAATCTGGTATGTCATAAATATATAGATGTAGCAGTACTGTCTATCTGTATGTATGTCATATATGTTACGATTAATTGAAAATGGGGGACCCTGATGTAAACAAGACGAAAGTCTTTCTCTGGTCTGCATGAATGAATGAATGAATGAATGAATGAATGAATGAATGAAAACTTTATTAACAGATTGCAGAATGGGTACAGTGCAGTACAGCTCAATACATACAATTGTTAAGGGGATGCAGACCAGAGAAAGACTTTCGTCTTGTTTCCACCAGGGTCCCCCATTTCCAATTCATCGTAACATATATGACATACATGACATACAGATAGACAGTACTGCTACATCTATACATTTATGACATACCAGATTTGCAATTACAGTACTGTATTTGTGATACAAAAAGAGTCCAGAAAGAAAAGAGTATATACATTAGGCGTAGAAACTGTACATTGGATTGGGTAACAATTGTATGTATTGAGCTGTACTGTACTGTACCCATTCTGCAATCTGTTAATAAAGTTTTCAATCAATCAATCAATCAATGATCACCACCATCTTTATATAATATCTATATGATCACCACCATCTTTATATAATATCTATGATCATGGCACTACCCAGTAAAAGTAGCATTTGAGAATCACATGAGCACTGCTTGTTTACTTATTTGTTTCAAAGGGGATATATGTATATTTCCAACAATTGTATACGACTCCCTTGAATGTGTCAGAACATGTTTTTAAGAAACTAGTCTAATAACTTTTAATTATTTGTTTTCCAGCATGTTTTTGGTGGGTGGGTGTTGTAGGCCCACTGTTATGAAGCATACACATACATTGTAAATGACATGTTTCCTTACCTGCCTGGCTACCCCACACCAAGGAAACTATAAAAGAAGGAAGGGTATATCATGAATTGAAAATGGGGGACCCTGATGTAAACAAGACGAAAGGCTTTCTCTGGTCTGCATCCCCTTAACAATTGTGTGTATTGAGCCGTACTGTATTGTACCCATTCTGCAATCTGTTAATAAAGTTTTCAATCAATCAATCAATCAATCAGCACTCATTCAAGGTTTCTACGACTATGCTTGCACCTCATGGTACCAAAGCACCTCAAAGGCCCTAAAACAAGGCTCCAAACATCACAAAACAAACTGGTCAGACTCCTGCTTGGCCTTACTCCTAAAACCCACCTTACCCCTGCCCATTTTGACAATCTAGGATGGCTTAGAGTAGACGACAGAGTACAGCAACTTGCAATGGGCCTGGTCTACAAGATACACTACACCGCTGGGATACCCATGTACCTGTCAAAATACTGACTAAAGGTCAGTGAATTCCACGACCACAACACCAGAGGGAGTTCCACAAATCACTTTCAACCCAAACAAGGGACTAAACACGTTTCGCAAATACAGTATGCCACAATAATGTGGAACGCCCTACCCACAGCCGTAAAGGAATGTGAATCCCTATCCTCCTTCAAAACCGCTCTCAAAGAGCACCTACGAGTGGCTGCAATTAGAATCTGGCCCCGGTAAATGTCAAAATCACCCCCCACCCCCCTCTAATGTACATTTTCTTCCCCTTCTGATTTCTATGTTCTCCTTCTTACATAGTATCGCATATTTGTATGTCTCTAAATGTCTTGATGAATTGAAAATTGAGGACCCTTATGTAAACAAGACAAAAGTATTTTTCTGGTCTTCATCCTCTTAGCAGTTGTTTGTATTGAGCTGTAGTGTCTTGTACCCATTCTGCAATCTGTTAATAAAGTTTTCAATCAATCAATCAATTCGGCCGAACTGAAAGTTTCCACACTTGGCACCAATGTTGCGATAACACGCTACACAGTGACCCTTCCTCCTTTTATAGTGCCCTTGCCCCACACACAATAGTAAAAATCAAACGGGGTAGTGAAGTGGTATCGAGTCAATGAAGACACTTAGTTGTAGACTGGACTGAAGTTTACTCTGCAGACATAGCCACTTACATACATACTGGTGCACCAATATAGGTGCAGCTCAATTAATTAGAATATCGTGGACAAGTTATTTTATTTCAGTAATTCAATTCAAAAAGCGAAACTCTCATAGATTATAGATTCATTACACACAAAGTGAAATATTTCAAGCCTTTATTTGTTTTAATTTGGATGATTATGGCTTACAGCCCAAAATTCAGTATCTCAGAAAGTTTGAATATTACATAAGACCAATAAAAAAAAGAAAAAATTGTAATATAGAAATGTCGGCCAACTGAAAAGTATGTTTGTTCACTCAGTACTTGGTTGGGGCTCCTTTTGCACAAATTACTGCATCAATACAGATACAGTGGAATATATAGACTTTTCCACGATATTCTAATTTATTGAGCTGCACCTGTATATCGTCCGGGCCGTGCACCTGGCATTATATACTACTGCATATCACTACAGGTAGTAGGCTACATTATATACTACTGCATATCACTACAGGTAGTAGGCTACATTATATACTACTGCATATCACTACAGGTAGTAGGCTACATTATATACTACTGCATATCACTACAGGTAGTAGGCTACATTACTACTGCATATCACTACAGGTAGTAGGCTACATTATATACTACTGCATATCACTACAGGTAGTAGGCTACATTATATACTACTGCATATCACTACAGGTAGTAGGCTACATTATATACTACTGCATATCACTACAGGCAGTAGGCTACATTATATACTACAGGTAGTAGGCTACATTATATACTACTGCATATCACTACAGGTAGTAGGCTACATTATATACTACTGCATATCACTACAGGTAGTAGGCTACATTATATACTACACTGCATATCACTACAGGTAGTAGGCTACATTATATATACTACTACACATCACTACAGGTCAAATGTATATACTTTTTCTGGATTTTTTTTAGTATCACAAACAGTACTGTATTTGCAAATCTGGTATGTCATAAATGTAGCAGTACTGTCTATCTGTATGTCGTGTGTGTCATATGATGAATTGAAAATGGGGGACCCTGATGTAAACAAGACGAAAGTCTTTCTCTGGTCTGCATCCCCTTAACAATTGTATGTATTGAGCCGTACTGTATTGTACCCATTCTGCAATCTGTTAATAAACTTTTCAATCAATCAGGTAGTACATTGTTCCTGGCTACAAAAAGCACATCTAATGGATTCATTACAGCCAATATATTGCTTGTATGCCCGCTGTGAAATCAAAACTAGCAATAACTCTGAATAGCTTGTGAAAATGTCAGACCCTGGCCAAATGGCAAGGAGTCGCCTACCTGTGTTATTATCCCCTAGCACACTGGTCACCAACCTTTTTAAGCCCAAGATCACCTTTTTTTTTTGGTGAAGGCAAGATCTACCTATTGAAGCGTTGAGAGAAAAAGACAGCCAAGATTGTACTTTAAACTAAATGACTTTTATTTGCCTGTATTCTAATTACATGCAATGCTTTGGTCCAACATTAAAACATCAAAGTAGAACTATTATGTACTTTCTCAGTCAGTGCTAAGTGCAGTCAGTGCTAAGTGCAGCATCACTTTTCACATCAAAACAAAAGTAGAACTGTAATGTGTACTTTCTCAGTCAGTGCTAAGTGCAGTCATCTTATGCAGCATCACTTTTCACATCAAAACAAAAGTAGAACTGTAATGTGGACTCTCATATTATTAACATTGACAAACATATTTACAATTAGCATTTTATAAAGTAGAACTGTAATGTGTACTTTCTCAGTCAGTGCTAAGTGCAGTCAGTGCTAAGTGCAGCATCACTTTTCACATCAAAACAAAAGTAGAACTGTAATGTGGACTTTCTCAGTCAGTGCTAAGTGCAGCATCACTTTTCACATCAAAACAAAAGTAGAACTGTAATGTGGACTCAGGGTAAGATCTAAAAAAAAAAAAATTTTTTTTTTTTATTAATTAATTTTTAATTTTCATGGAAAGATCTACAGGGACAGTCTCAAAGATCGACCAGTCGATCAAGATCGACGGGTTGGTGACCACTGCCCTAGCACCATATAACGTTTGTCTGGAAACAGGCAGGAATTCAAACTATCATGAGACTCCCCAGGTCTATATCAATTGGTGATGGAGCAGCAAAATAGATTTTTTTTTGTGAAAATGTGAGATTATGACTAACTAGAGTTACTAGACACTTTCCACAGTAAATAAAATGATAAAGACGACTGTTGACTAAGTGTGTTCCAAACAGATTTATTGTCAAACAAAGAATAGATATAAAATATGTTTCTCTCATGACAGTTGCAGCCTGTTTCAACAAAATATCAGCTGATGTTTGTAAGTCATGACATAAAATAAATGGACAACACGTACATGATATTCATAAATTTGCCCGAAAATACCATGAATGCTAAATTGCCGTTAATATACACAGAATGGTATTTTATAGTGGCTGAATTTGCTTGCATCTCACGCCATTTTGTCCTCAAATTGCTTAACCCTTTCACTGCCGCACTACCAAACGGTTAACCCTTTCACTGCGACGATACACAGGTTAACCCTTTCACTGCCACACAACAACAGGTTAACCCTTTCACTGCCACACTACAGAAGGTTAACCCTTTACTATCACACATACCGACGGTAACAGTGAGATAGTAAAGGGTTAACCTTCTGTAGTGTGGCAGTGAAAGGGTTAAAGCGAATGCTCGCTGGAAAAGACGCAAAATAGCTGCTGCACACAATAGCTACAGAAGGGAGCTGTGTGACTGAACATGGTTCATATAACGGGCAACTTGAAAGTATGAAGATGTATGTATATAAGTGTGATAACACAGTATTAGCTGAACCAGGCGGGTCGCTTCCTGGCCCTCTCCACGATCCTCTTGTCCTTGTCCTGCTCCCCGGGCGCCTCGCTATCGTACAGGACCAGGGTCTCCGTGGCGGGGGCCCTCAGGGGACCCCCCTCCAGAACTCTGATCTGCCCGCGGATCAGAGCTGTCTCCTTACGCACCTTCTCGTAACAGAACCCACACAGAACGTGCTTCTGCTTCAGGTGGCCGCACTCCAGACACGGCACGATGTTGGTCTGGGATGGATGGAGACAGAGAGGGAGAGAGAGAGCGAGAGAGAGGTAGGGAGGAAGAGTTAAGGAGAGAGGGAGGATAGGAAGAGAGGGTGAAAGAGTTAAGGAGAGAGGGAGGACAGGAAGAGAGGATGGAAGAGTTAAGGAGAGAGGGAGGAGGAGAGGAAGAGAGGGTGGAAGAGTTAAGGAGAGAGGGAGGACAGGAAGAGTGGGTGGAAGAGTTAAGGAGAGAGGGAGGAGGAGAGGAAGAGAGGGTGGAAGAGTTAAGGAGAGAGGGAGGACAGGAAGAGTGGGTGGAAGAGTTAAGGAGAGAGGGAGGAGGAGAGGAAGAGAGGGTGGAAGAGTTAAGGAGAGAGGGAGGACAGGAAGAGTGGGTGGAAGAGTTAAGGAGAGAGGGAGGAGGAGAGGAAGAGAGGGTGGAAGAGTTAAGGAGAGAGGGAGGACAGGAAGAGAGGGTGGAAGAGTTAAGGAGAGAGGGAGGAGGAGAGGAAGAGAGGGTGGAAGAGTTAAGGAGAGAGGGAGGACAGGAAGAGTGGGTGGAAGAGTTAAGGAGAGAGGGAGGAGGAGAGGAAGAGAGGGTGGAAGAGTTAAGGAGAGAGGGAGGACAGGAAGAGAGGGTGGAAGAGTTAAGGAGAGAGGGAGGAGAGGAAGAGAGGGTGAAAGAGTTAAGGAGAGGGATGACAGGAAGAGAGGAAGAAGGAGTACAGGAAGAGAGGGTGAAAGAGTTAAGGAGAGAGGGAGGAGAGGAAGAGAGGGTGAAAGAGTTAAAAGTGGGGAGGATGGGAAGGAGACAGAGAGAGAGAGTAGGGAGGAACAGGGAGAAGGGGGAAGGAGATAATTTTAGAGGCAAGAGGGAGCAAGATAGGGAAGGAGGGAAGGAGGAAAGAGAAAGGGAGGGATGGAGAGAGAGAAAAATGTCAGAGCTGGAGAAAATAATACAGCTTCAGTACTATCGAATAGTATCTATAAATCAGTACATGTTAACCATGCTAAATCTACTAGCCGCCCAAAAAAAAAATATATATAACAGAGACCTGCAATAAACACCTGTTAACCGTCTGTAGTGTGATAGTGAAAGGGTTCATTTTATGCACTTCCTTCAAATTCATGTGTCAGTTCTATGCAAATTTTATACCCATTTCTTCTCATGCACTGTGCCGCTTAGACTCCTTACATCAACACTGTGATTATTGATCTATTGTAAATAAGTGCCATCTTATTGATTTATTGTACTGTAAATGAGCCTTCTTATGGCACAGCTTTCATTCTATCTATTTTGTGCTCATTTATGTCTATTCTTATGTCTGCACTTTATGCATTGCCTTTGTTGTTTTATATTTATGCTTGTGTTATGCTATTCGCTGTGAAGGGTTGCAGTTCCCTTTTTTTTTTTTATATTATTTTTTAAACAAACACATAAACAAACATGACATGAGGGTTGCAGTTCCTGTATTAAAAAGGTGCTAAAGTTATATAATACATCCTATTAAAGTTTATTATCAAGGGTCTTGCTCAAGGACACTTAGACACGCTGCCAGGAGGAGCCGGAATCAAACCGGGAACCTTCCGATTACCAGACGTGGAAGCAATCCATTTCTCCAGAACAACTGAAGGGGGCGGATGTTCATTTTTGAACCCTTTCACTACCAATACCAAACGGTTAACCCTTTCACAGCCACATGACAGGGTTGACCCTTTCACTGCCACACTACAGAAGGTTAACCCTTTCACTACAGAAATTTAACCTTTTACTACCACACTACAGAAGGTTAACCCTTTCACTACCACACTACAGAAGGTTAACCCCTTCACTACCACACTACCTTCTGTAATGTGGTAGTGAAAGGGTTCAACTTTGTATGACCCAACATAACTTTGGGTCCTCCAGACGGAGTCACTGAAAAATAATAATAATTCCAGCAGCTGGGTGGCGCAGCGGACATTGCGCTCGTCACAAACGCAAGAGACACCGGGTTCGACTCCGTTTGTCGGCTTTGCCTCCGGCTTGGGCCGGCCGTCATACTAACTCAATTGGCAGAGTTAGCGGGTGGAAGTCGATGGGTGGTAATCTGGACGTTGTGGACAGCGACTCCTATAGGTCGGTTGGGGGATGCCTGCACAGCAGAGACAGGAAAATGGCAGGGGTAGTGTGAGCCTCCCAAACGTTACACCTCGCCAATGAGAGTCCGCGCTGGCAGGTGAAAAGATGCGACAGGCTGCCTCCTCGTGTACCGGAGGGGACATGTGATACAAGGCTTCTATCCTACCTACAACTGGCCAGTGAGGGGCATATGCAAGCAACGTTCAAGAAAGGGGAGGGGATAATTGGCACGGCTAAATTGGGATGGGAGAAAAAATAGAAAGAGAAAAAAGTAGATACAAAAATAATAATAATAATTCCAGTACCTTGACTTTTTCGAGTTTTTCGACAGCCCTCCTTCTGGTCCGGTTGATCTCTATCGTGCGCCTCTTCTTGGGCACTGCCATCCACAGGAGACCGTCCCAGAGGCCCGGGGTCTGGTGGTCTGGACTCTGCTCCTCCTCCTCCAGCTGCTGGGGCTGGGGGGCAAGCAGCAGGCTGGGGGCGTTCAGTGCCAACGCTGGAGCTACAGAGAGCAAGGAGAACACAGTGCATTATAATGCAGATGATGAAGATGGAGGAGTTTGGACGGTAGATGAGGAGAAAAAGCATGGTTATTATCACACAAATAGTTGTTTGAAATATAATATCAAACTAAATGCAATTATATATATATATATATAGGAGGTAGACACAGACAGCTATATAGATCTCTAGATAGATACCAGTAGACAGATAGATATGTATATAATATACATTATGATATATATTATGTAGACAATCTCTGACCCCTTCATATCACTTGTTAGTTAGCTGAGGTGTTTAGCTACAGAGCTAATGTTCATTACATACATTAGAGGCTCAAACTCACCCAAATGTCGGTCAAATCCTGCAGCCTGTAAAAGCCTGCTTTCGATTTGTAGCAATGACTGTCTGAGACTGTGTATTAAACCAGCAAAATTCATAATTTTTTGCACTTGCATGCTTGCTTCGCTCCGCTCATGTCAAACAGCTCACGGTCATTGAGGTTCCTTGCGTCACTGAAATGCGCCAAGAAGAAGTGACCGTTGAATTGTGGGGATTGTAGTTGTATGGTATCAATTTGACTTGAACTTCAGCTCCGCCAATCGCATTTGTCCTTATTGCGTGACGTAAACCACGCGCCCGACAAAGCAAAGATGGCAGAACGGGGCTACAGTTTCTCGCTCACAACATTCAGGTAAACTTCACCAAAAATACGCAGAAAGTATCCAACATTAGACATTAAGCCGTGGCCATTTGAGGTACATATTGAAGGCGTATTTCATGAAATGTCTTTTTCCCCCCTGCGATAACAAATGAAAGTGATAGACGCAGACGTTGTTTCTACTGCACAGTCATTCGAACCAGCTTGATGTGCTCGCTAATAAGACGGCATGTTGCCTGACTGCTTTGTGTGTGTGCTTGCCTTTTTTCAGCCATGTAACCAACTGGTGAAAGCCGTATATATATTGGTTTTGTGAAGGATTACTAGAACAGCTGATTTGCAGTGTGGAGTTGTTCATTAGCACATTAGTTATTAGGCAATGGGCCTGGTCTACAAGATACACTATACCAGTGCTTCCCAATCCTCTCCTCGAAGCACCCCAGCCGTTCCATGTATTTGTTAAATTCCACCACCAGCACACCTGATTCAATTTAACAAGCCCTTTATTAGTTGAATCAGGTGTGCTGGTGGTGGAATTTAACAAATACATGGAACGGCTGGGGTGCTTCGAGGAGAGGATTGGGAACCACTGCACTATACGACTAAGGTACCCATGTACATGTCAAAATACTTCCCAAAGGTCAGTGAATACCACAACCACTACACCAGAGGAAGCTCAACAAATCATGTTAAACCCAGATTCGGCTCAAACAAGGGACTAAACACGTTTCGCAATTATGCCGCATCAATGTGGAACGCCCTACCCAAAACTGTAAAGGAATGTGAATCCCTACCCACATTCAAAACCGCTCTTAAAGAGCACCTACGGGAGGCTGCAATTCGAAACTGGCCACCGTAAATGCCCAAACCCCCCACCACCTCGACGGTCTTCTCCCCACCGCATGTATATATTCTTTCCCCACCGTATGTATATTTCTTTCCCACCCACCCACCCACCCCCTCCTAATGTACAGTCTCCACCCCACCGTATGTATATTTCTCTCCCACCCACCCACCCCCTCCTAATGTACAGTCTCCACCCCACCGTATGTATATTTCTCTCCCACCCACCCACCCCCTCATAATGTACAGTCCCCTCCCCATCATATGTATATACTCTGTCAGGATCTAGGGGTAACAGTACTGTATATTTGAATACCGTTTATGTCACAAATGTATCAGTACTAAATACCTGTATGTCCCTATGCCATAAATGTCATGTATGTTGTGTATGTCATAAATGTCTATATGAATTGAAAATGGGGGACCCTGATGTAAACAAGACAAACGTCTTTCTCTGGTCTGCATCCCCTTAACAATTGTGTGTATTGAGCCGTACTGTATTGTACCCATTCTGCAATCTGTTAAATAAAGTTTTCATTCATTCATTCATTCATTCATTCAGGCCAGTCTAGCCAGATAATCCACCGGGGCTCAAGAATCTGTTCAGCTTTTGCTCTCAGTTTTGGTTTAGTCTCTCTAGCACTTTATGATAAAACAGCCACGTTTCAAGTTTCGTTTTATTTGTCACATATAAAGTACATTACAGTGAAATGCTTGGTTCTTTATGACCCCCCCCCCCCTCCTGATAATGTACAGTACTAAAAGAATAAAGTCCTAACACTACAAAATACAAAATGTAAGTATCCCTGTCCTCTCGCCCCTAACGGCACCTTCCCCTGACCACACACACTCATATTAATATGGATTAATATAAAACGTCTTTCCCCCCACAGCCCTTCTGGCAAATTGGTCCAGATCGAGTATGCCCTGGCAGCAGTGGCAGCTGGAGCACCCTCGGTGGGAATCAAAGGTAAGAATAACTGAAGTAAGTTAGAAGAAAGAAAGTCCATCCGTCATTCGATTCGGCAGCAGACGGCTCATGCCTCGATGCTACTTCTACAAGAGTCGTGTTTAAATAGTCGTTAACCTGTATAGGCTCTTCTTGCTCACGGCAGAGCATATTTTTATATCTTTCGATAAACCCATTGAGCAGGTTTTGATTGTAGCTGTGGTATTCTCTCTCTTCTCAGCCTCCAATGGCGTTGTCCTGGCAACGGAGAAGAAGCAGAAGTCCATCCTGTATGATGAGCAGAGTGTCCACAAAGTAGAGCCCATCACCAAACACATAGGCATGGTGTACAGCGGCATGGGGCCCGACTACAGGTGTGTGCGTGTGTGCGTTCATGTCTGCATGTTGGGAGAGAAAATGTGCTCATAAACATAAAGTCAATAAATCCACCCCCTTGTGTGTAAGCATGGCTACAGGTGTGTGTGTGTAATGTCTGTGTGCACGACGTTCACACTTGTGTACATGCATGTGTGCTGGGAGACACGTGTGTGTGTTTTATGAGAACAAGCAGAAATATCATATCTAGTAGACTAGTATACAGTAGTTGGTCAGTGTGCAGATTCCACCACAAAGGAATTAGCAACATCTCTTGCAGGTTTTATTGAATTAAGTGGTGTCCAGGGTGAGGAGAACTGGAACACACACACACACACACACACACACACACACAGACACAGACCGACAGGGCTTTTGATTCGCTGTGTTCTCCTTGCAGGGTGATGGTGAGGAGAGCCAGGAAGTTGGCCCAGCAGTACTTCCTAGTTTACCAGCAGCCAATCCCCACAGCCCAGCTGGTCCAGCGGATCGCCTCGGTCATGCAGGAGTACACACAGTCCGGGTGAGCACACACGCATACATGGCGCATACAGACACACACATACACGCACACACAAGCACGCACACACACACACACGCACACATAAACATGCACACAGAGACAGACACACGCACACATAAACACAGACACACGCACACATAAACACGCACACAGACACATGCACAGACACACGCACACATGCACACAGACACACAGACACGACACGCACACAGACACATGCACACAGACACGCACACAGACACACACTCACATAGACACACACATGCACACGCACACAGACACACACACTTACAGTCCAACTAAAATCACAGCAGGAAACATTTTCTTATTCAGAAGGCAAATCAACAATTACATTAAAATGGTTCTTCATAAGTTCTGCCTGTGATTTCCAGGTTTGACAAATAAGTTATTTATTTTTTACAGGTACCCAACATGTATGTGTGATCTGTTTTAATTAAGTTCAAGTTTTGTTTTATTTGTCAGTGTCACATATAAGGTACATGTACATTAGTGAAATGCTTGGTTCTTTATGAGCCTCCTGAGATTGTGCTTCATACAGTAAAAAAAAGAATAACGACCAAACACTATACAAAATAATGAAAAAATATACAACCTAAAGTACAAAATGCAACCAGAATGCAAAAATGCGGTAGAGATGTAGTACAAATCTTTTAGTAATAAATAGATAACATATGGTGTAGTGTTTAAAGTGTCTAAAGTGAGAGTTATGGTGAGTGGTTAAAGTGAGTGTGTGGATGTGTGTGCAATGAATATAGACTGATGGGTTAGTGTTGAGTCATTGAGCATCCTGATGGCCTGGGGATAGAAGCGCTTGCCTGACTGCAGCAGTACAGAGAGGCAGCAGTTGTTTGGGTGGCTGGAGTCTTAGTGTAAATGTGTCTTCCAGGGGAGTTCGTCCGTTTGGAGTGTCGTTGCTGATCGCCGGGTGGGATGAGGACCAGCCGTACCTGTTCCAGTCAGACCCTTCTGTAAGTGGCTGCTATTTCTCATATAGGCTTAGGCTCAGCTGGGTTATAATTAAACGATACACAATTCACTGTATGACGTGAGAGTGGATGTAGAGAGTATGGCTCAGTATCAAGTCAAGTTTATTAGTATGTCCCAAACTGGGCAATTCATGTTACAGTAGATAAATAGGAGCTCCAAAAAAACACAGCAAACATACATAACAAGAAGAACACTGACAGACATGTACAGTACATGGTCGCAGGATCAGATGATAACAGTCAAACAAGCAACCACAACCATCCCCCCACCCACCCACCTCAAAGCCACCCTCTCCTGCCTCCTCCATTGATGGCACGAATGGAGGTAGGTATAAATGAGAATTTGTATATCTATTGTTTTTAGCTGCAGGGGTCTCCAAACGTTGGCCGGAAGGCAATAATTGATCCTCCGGATTTAGGGGGTGAGAGCTGTCCGCTCTAATCGATAACGCCTTCCTGAGCACCTGCTCGTCATATACAGGTGCAGCTCGATAAATTAGAATATCGTGGAGAAGTTATTTTATTTCAGTAATTCAATAAAAAAAGCGAAACTCTCGTAGATTATAGATTCATTACGCATCAAGTGAAATATTTCAAGCCTTTATTTGTTTTAATTTTGATGATTATGTCTTACAGCTCATGAATGCCCAAAATTCTGTATCACCAATAAAAAATTTATGTATTTTTCTTTTGTATATAGAAATGTCGCCTTCTGAAAAGTATGTTTATGTATGTTCACTCAGTACTTGGTTGGGGCTCCTTTTACACAAATGACTGCATCAATACAGCTAAATATATAGACTTTTCCACGATATTCTAATTTATTTAGCTGCACCATTATGACCCATACAGCTAAATTGTACCCCCACAATCTTGCTAGCCCCCCCTCACAATCCCGTTAAGGGCATTATTTTGTTTAATGCCAAGGTTTTCATACCAACAAATGGCAGCAATGGAAACAACAGACTCTTTGAAGGCCCTATAGAACAAAATCATCAAGGACTTATCCACCTGAAATGTGGCTAGCTTCCTTAGACAGAAGAGGCGCTGCTGACCTTTCTTACAGACCATTTCAGTATTAAAATTTCAGACGATTGTCAATAATGGAACCGAGATATTTATAAGTGGTCACCAAATCCACTGTCTGGCCATTAATGACACTACTCTGAGGAGCTAGTGGAGATCATCTAAAATCAATGCACATGTCTTTAGTCTTTGACATTTAGTTGTAGAAATGCCTCTTCGCATCAGGAAACAAAGTAATCTACAACTCTGCCATAGCTGGCCTCATTGTCACTCAGGAGACTAACAATTACAGAATCATCTGCAAATTTGACGATGTGACTATTTGCATGTTGACTTCTACAGTAATTAGTCTAAGCCAAAGTTGTTTACTAGTTTTTCAACTAGTATGTGTGGCTGAATGGTGTTAAAGGCTGATGAGAAGTCAACAAAAAGCAGCCTAGCATGTTTCTTGCCAACTTCCAGGTGTTTAAATAGAAGGTTCAGTATTGTTATAAGCTGGATGTCGATGTCCTGTATTCAATACCACAGCGGTACTCTGTGCTTGGTGCAGGTAGGAAAGTGATCGGTGGTGAAGCGGACCTGGTCTTCTTTCTGGCCCCAAGGCAATAGTGACTAAACCGGGGTTACCATGGTCCTGAAAATACTGGAAACGTTTTTGCAAATATATTTTTCAGGCCGAGAATCTTAAAAAAAATAGTATATAAATGATCGAATACCCATAACCCTTTGGAAAAGTAATGTCAATTTAATGTCGTGTTTATAATTGACATTTGAAAATATAAATGACAGTTGAACGGCAAAAACGGGTGAGGGAGACAGCTGCTGTTTGATGCATCACCGTCCGACTTCCTACTAGGAAAAATCGAATGAAACAGCGAGTCAAACTCTTGAGTTCCTAGTAGAGCTGTCCCCGAAGCCCGTTTTTAGGATTCGAACTTCGGCAGGGTTTTTAGAACAGACCTTCGAACCATCGTTTTTAATCGGAGAGAGAGAGGGAGAGAGAGAGTTAGTAAAAGTAGTAGTATCTACTTATTGGTCACCGGAGTCTTCAATAACATTTGGATGGTAATCCATTTTGTGAATACATTAGTTGAAATAACGTTTATTTTTTTTTAAGATTTATTTTTTGGCGTTTTTATCGCTTTATTTCTACTGGGCAGTCCAGTAGAGAGAGATAGAGGAGGAATGGGAGACAGAGCGGGGGGAAGACATTCGGCAAATAACGACGGGTTCGGGAATCGAACCCGGGTTGGCCGTGTCGTGGCTGAGCGCGCTATGTGGTTCGCCACTGGGGCGCCGAAATAACATCGTTGTTGGCAGACGGCTCCTGCTATCTTAACGTTAGCAAGCTAAACGTGCATAGTGTGACTAACTTGCATAGCATTGATTCATTTCCTGATAATGTATGACTGTGACCCCTCCTCACTGTTGTGTTCGTGCGTGGCTTCCGTGATTTTCAAATGATTGT
Organism: Notolepis coatsorum; assembly: GCF_963971535.1. Lineage (NCBI taxonomy): Eukaryota > Metazoa > Chordata > Actinopteri > Aulopiformes > Paralepididae > Notolepis > Notolepis coatsorum. The sequence continues at coordinate 6,812,485 of NC_140183.1, read as the reverse complement.
AAACACAACATAGTACTGTGATATTCTGATATATATCACATTCTGATATATATATTTTGTGTAAAAAATTATTAAATAAAGAAAAAGCAGGTTCAAACCCATTAATTAAGATTCGAGTGCCAACATAACGAACGAAGGTCTGAACGTTTGGGCTCAGCCCTAGTTCCTAGTCACACACAAGTTTCAAAGTCTTAATTTCTCAAGCCTCATCATCATTTGACGTCATTTCGACATGGCCGCCAGATCGTATGAACGTTAATGTTATTAGCTGTTATAAAAGTACACTTATTTATTTAAATTTTTTTTTTTATCTACTTTTTCTGTGATTTTTCTCCCCATCCCAATTTACCTCTCGTGCCAATTCTCCCTCCCCTGTCCTGATCGTTGCTCGCATATGCCCCCGACTGGCCGGTTGTAGGGAGGATAGAAGCCTTGCATCACATGTCCCCTCCGATACATGTGGAGGCAGCCTGTCGCATCACCTGCCACTTCATGAGTTGTAGTTCATGCAAGACAAATTGTAGGAAAAGAAACTGCCAAAAAGTTTAGTTTGAGCTTTCATGTTTTCACGACTTTGTAGGCGAGACGCTCGCAGGTCAGACACGACGCGTTTCCAACTTTAACCATAAACTAATGCAGCATTAATGGTTCAACGGTCTTTAGAAATCAAGTCAATTAGTTGATGATGGGCTTTTAAGAAATGGGTTGCTATGAACAGGTGAAGGTTTTGGAAACTTGTGATCTTTTGTTGTTGTCTGTTTCTATCTTGTCCTCCTGTCTCTCAGAAAGCAGACTTGTTGTTTAGCTAAGTCTTGGTCTTTATTCGCAGGGTGCTTATTTTGCCTGGAAAGCGACAGCCATGGGAAAGAACTACGTCAGTGGAAAAACATTCCTTGAAAAAAGGTAATATGATTATAGTAAAAATTGATTTTCCAAATCCATGTTGTGCCACTAATGCAATGGTAAAATGTACAGCATGAGTGTTTGTTGATCATGACATGTGTCTGATCTTGTATGATCATTATAATCTGACCACTAATCCATCCTGGCACACGTGAATACATGTTCTAAACAGGCCGGTCTTGAATACATGTTCTAAACAGGCCGGTCTTTAATACATGTTCTAAACAGGCCGGTCTTGAATACATGTTCTAAACAGGCCGGTCTTGAATACATGTTCTAAACAGGCCGGTCTTGAATACATGTTCTAAACAGGCCGGTCTTGAATACATGTTCTAAACAGGCCGGCTTGAATACATGTTCTAAACAGGCCGGCCTTGAATACATGTTCTAAACAGGCCGGTCTTGAATACATGTTCTAAACAGGCCGGTCTTGAATACATGTTCTAAACAGGCCGGTCTTGAATACATGTTCTAAACAGGCCGGTCTTGAATACATGTTCTAAACAGGCCGGCTTGAATACATGTTCTAAACAGGCCGGGCTTGTGGCGTTTGGAACTAGGCTTCCAGCGGTAGTTGGTGATACCCGCTCCACTGAGTACATTACTTGCCCACCGCCTGTAACCGTCACAAATGTGCCTATTATGTTATTATTTAGTTGCAGTGCCATGTTTGGTCACTAGGTGCCGCTCTATTGTTTGTACCTGATTTTACCTGAGCCAGTGACTCGCCTCACTTCCTGTTCACCTGCCGTCCGACAGCAGCGTCTACTTGTCTAGTTCTGTAGTAACGATGTGGCTTAATGTCTGTAAAAACAATTAGTTTACATTTAGTCATTTAGCTGATTATGTACATTGAATGAATGCCGTATGACCAGGCATCGTATGGTCATAGGCCTGATTTTATGTTTTTAATAATAAATGGGTGCGTCCTAAATCCCAAAAGCGACAACGTCTGATTAGCTACTTGCTAAGCTATCCTGGTGTGGTTTCATGCTGACAAGTTGACGCACAGCAACAGTATGTTTGACTGGAGAGGAGCTCAGAGGACCAGTCCAGAGTAGACCAGCAGCAGTATGTTTGACTGGAGAGGAGCTCAGAGGTCCAGTCCAGACCAGCAGCAGTATGTTTGACTGGAGAGGAGCTCAGAGGTCTAGTCCAGACCAGCAGCAGTATGTTTGACTGGAGAGGAGCTCAGAGGTCCAGACCAGCAACAGTATGTTTGACTGGAGAGGAGCTCAGAGGACCAGTCCAGACCGGCAACAGTATGTTTGACTGGAGAGGAGCTCAGAGGTCCAGTCCAGACCAGCAGCAGTATGTTTGACTGGAGAGGAGCTCAGAGGTCTAGTCCAGACCAGCAGCAGTATGTTTGACTGGAGAGGAGCTCAGAGGTCCAGACCAGCAACAGTATGTTTGACTGGAGAGGAGCTCAGAGGACCAGTCCAGACCGGCAACAGTATGTTTGACTGGAGAGGAGCTCAGAGGACCAGTCCAGACCAGCAGCAGTATGTTTGACTGGAGAGGAGCTCAGAGGTCCAGACCAGCAACAGTATGTTTGACTGGAGAGGAGCTCAGAGGTCTAGTCCAGACCAGCAGCAGTATGTTTGACTGGAGAGGAGCTCAGAGGACCAGTCCAGACCAGCAGCAGTATGTTTGACTGGAGAGGAGCTCAGAGGTCCAGACCAGCAACAGTATGTTTGACTGGAGAGGAGCTCAGAGGACCAGTCCAGACCAGCAACAGTATGTTTGACTGGAGAGGAACTCAGAGGACCAGTCCAGACCAGCAGTAGTATGTCAGGTGACATGCAACATATAATATTTTGGCTAACAGTCTCCTTCCTGTTGTTAAGGTACAATACAGATCTGGAGCTGGAGGATGCCATCCACACAGCCATCCTGACACTGAAGGTATGTATGGCTTCAAATCACCTTGGTGATTATTATATGCTACTTTCTTCGTGAAGTTACATATTCAAATTTGAACTTCAGGAAGTAGATTCAAAATTCAAATATTTAAAAGGTCATGAAGGTTTTCATGAAGAAATATCTCCTAATGAATGCTCCATCTTCACCGCTAGTAGGAAAACCACAACTAACCTGTTAACTGCAGGGCTGTACGCTAAGCTTTTTCACTAGGGGCACAGGTACCCCTAAATGAAAAATTTAGGGGCACAGAATAGGGATGTCCCGATCGCCTTTTTTTGCTTCCGATCCGATCCCGAGCATGTGATTTTAAATATCTATCTATCCGATCGTTTCCGATCCGATCTTTCACATTAGTAATCAATTTTGACGCATTTGTCAGAAACTGGCAGAGCGAGACAAGCCCATCTGTTGCCTATAGTCCGGGGCGCGAGCGCGGAGGCGTTTGTTATTACATTCACCCTGAGAAATGTGCTTCTGCTTCATATGAGAAATATTAAAAGTTTCAATATATGTTTGCACATTAGTATACATTCAGTGTTCGACTTACGTAATGGTCCATTCTGGTCTGAAACGCCGACAATAATCCTCAGTCACGTAACGTTATCCTCTAAAAGTTAGTCTGAAAACTTCGCCTCCAGCCGGCTGTCCTCCTTGCAAACATTGCAACTGGCTTGACTTTCTATTTTAAAATGCTTAGTTCCAAACCTCTGACATTAAGTCTAGCTGCTCAAGTCAGTGGATATTAACCGTGTTTCGGGAGAGACGTGTTGTACTGTTGTTGTTATGTGGTCGAGCCGCGTGTAGCATCTAAATTAAAGGGGTGTTTGTTGCAACGGTGAAAATTAAAGGGGAATGTGTTTGTTGTGGAAAATTATTCTGCTCTGTGTGACAATAAATACATTAATGATGATATATTATATCTAATTTAAAACCAAAACTAAGGCCTCCGTATGAGTTTAAGACGTGGACATGGTCATGTTTGTTGAATACAATTTTTCTTTTTTTGACTGCCGATTTTTATTATTTTTTCCCGATCCCCGATACTCTGAAAAGCACGTGATCGACGCCGATTCCGATCACGTGATCGGATCGGGACATCCCTAGCACAGAATCTTTTTAGGGGCACCTTTTTTTTTAAGATTTATTTTTTGGCGTTTTATCGCTTTATTGCTACTGGGCAGTCCAGTAGAGAGAGACAGAGGAGGAATGGGAGACAGAGTGGGGGGAAGACATTCGGCAAATAACGACGGGTTCGGGAGTCTAACCCGGGTCAGCCGTGTCGCGGCTGAGCGCGCTATGTGGTTCGCCACTGGGGCGCCCCAGGGGGCACTTTTTTAACATAATCGACATTGCTTTATTATTCTTTTATATAACTATATTACTGCACATGGCTACTTTTTTGATAAATTAATACAAGCAGTCAGATAAATTAACTATTTTGGGACTTTCTATTTTATTTAGAAAGTTCTTAAATCAGAATGTCCCACCCAATACCCAGCTGTTAAAAACGATTCAATACTCCATTGTATTAGTAGTAAGGCTGTCAAATATATCGCGTTAATATCGCGTTAACTCCCGATTCTATTAATGCCACTAATTTTTTTAACTCAAGATTAACTAAAAAAAAAAAAAAAAAATCTTTTACTAGACTTCACTCAGGTGTATTATTTCACCTAGATCCCTTATTCGCACCCCCCGACGTGGGGTGTTGTTGGAAAGGTACACTCATTGGCTACAACGCTGACCAATCATTTTCGCCATCAGCGGATGATTGGCACTTCTGGAGCGTTTCAAGTCCGGGGTGATCATCTGACGTGCGGCACGTAAAAAGATGCTCGCCTGACATATCGTCATGTAACTCGGGAACCGAGGCACGTATTTGGTCAGGTGAGATAGCGTTTGAACGGCAACAAATGGATCTTTCGAGAGGTCATTTATTTGTTCAGCGAAGAATGCAGCCCCGAGCCGCTAGACGCTCGCAAAGTGCTGTGACTTGCATGCAAGGGCAAAACGGCACGTATACATGCCAGTGCATGTTAAATACACACTGTTACCTGTTAAATACACACTGTTACTTTATAACATAATTATCTTTAGTTTCAAGTTTTGTTTTATTTGTCTCATATAAAGTACATGTACCGTACATTACTGTGAAATGCTTGGTTTTGTATGAGCCCTCTGAGAATGTGCTTCGTGCAGTAAAAAAGTCCAAACACGATATACAAACTTAAGTACAAGTAAAGTACAAAATGTAAACAATGAGGTACAAAAATGCAAACTTAAAAAAGAAAATGCTAAATGCAAAAATGAGGTATGGATGTAGTGCAAATATTTTTGTAATAAATATATAAAATATGGTGTAGTGTTAAATGTGAGTGTTTGTTTAAAGTGAGTGTGTGCAACTGCATGTGGATGTGTGTGCAATGAATGTAGATGGATGGGTTAGTGTTGCATAGTCATTGAGCATCCTGACCCATAACCACCCTCCTCCAACTCGCCACCATTTCCCCCTGCCCCACGTTCTCTCCTCTCCTGCCCCCCCCCACCCCCCCTTGGTTTTCCCTTACTCTCCAGTCTCCTCCCGACTGTCTCCCCTACTCACTCCCGTACTTGCTATCCGTTACTCGTGGTTTTATGTTCCTGTGTATTCCTATTGTCCTCCGTTTCCCTGTGGTTCTATGTTTCTTTGTTTTCTTTGTTTCTTTTTTGCCTATTGTCAGCGACTTTGGGTCTTTGAAAAGCGCTATACAAAATAAATGAATTATTATTATTATTATTATGATGACCTGGGGCCTGGGCCCAGGAGTTCAAAACTTGTAAGGGCTATTGATTGATTGATTGATTGATTGACAATTTTAATTAACAGATTGCAGAATGGGTACAGTACAGCTCAAGTCAATACACACAATTGTTAAGGGGATGCAGACCAGAGAAAGACTTTCGTCTTGTTTACAACAGGGTCCCCCATTTTCAATTCATAATGAATGAAAGTCAAGACAGGCAAGTCCCAAGTCGAGTCCCAAGTCCTAACCTTTGAGTTTCGAGTCCTAAACAAGTCATAATACACGATTCACCAAAACATTTCATTATCAACTTGTTGGCAAAACATAATCTAATTTCTATAAATGTAATAATATTCAGAATCAGGGTTAGTCTTACAACTAGATACATTTGGGCAAGAGCTGCTTGAGAAAACCAGTTCAGGAGTATATTGAGAAAAAAAAGAATAAGGATCACCATATCCATTTTAAAGGTAGGATAACAATAACCAACTATTGTCTATCCACTTGGACCAATCATTTATTTAACGTCTGCCTGCCCTGTATATACTGTCTATGGCACATGATCCATAATAACAGACCTCGGTTCAACTACCGGTAACTAGTCTACCTTAACCCTTTATACATTTTGGGGTATAAAAAATCTGTACTGAAATGACGAGGCATCTCTGCATTTCGTATATTAGGTCGTTTATTAGGTATTACAATTAGGTAGGGCCTAATTCGTGTGTGAGTTCTCTCTCTCTCTCTCTCTCTCTCTCTCGGAACGAAATTATTTTTCTGCTCTGCATCCCCTTAACAATTGTTTGTATTGAGCTGTACTGTATTGTACCCATTCTGCAATCTGTTAATACAAATTTCAATCAATACATTTTTTTTAAGGAGCATCAGTACTGTTAGGCATGCATCAGCAGTCACGAAAGGGGCTAGGCTCCCGAGACATTGCTTATTGTTTATTTATTTTATAAGACAAGACTATGACTATCAACTGCCTAGCCAGCCATGTATCAATCTTGGATGTAATGAATGATAACGTTACCACACTGACTGTGTCGATGGCTCATTGATTTAACTACTGTAGCTAGCAAGCCAAGTTACTTACCATGCAGCTTCAAATGTCGAACGAAGTTGGAAGTTGTTGCTTCTCCATCTGTGGTTTTCGACCTGCACGTTTTGCATACTGCAATTAGTTTTGTTGACCACCACGTCGTTTTTATAAGCAAACGAAGCAATCTTTGGTATAATTTTCTACTGGATCCGTCACTATTAACGTTCGTAACGTTACTTCTTCTCTCGCGCGAATTGATTGGATTCTGTCGGATATTGTTTCAAACAAAGTGGGCAGTAGATAGGATCTTTGAGCCAAGACGCAATTTACATTTAACTAAAACGTTCTTTTCTTTGTGCTCAACAAAAGAGAAATAGTGAGAATATCCAATATCATGTGTAAAAACTCGACTACTGGGCGCAGCCATGACAGTCTAACAAGTAAACAAAACACGCCCACAACGTGTCTCCGCAGGTGACGGAGGAGCCAGGACTGCGCGAAGTGTCTATTTGCTGGAAATTAATTAATTCACAGCACATTTAATAACATAACTTTTTAATCGTTCGGCATGGGGGAAGGTATCAAGTCTTCTCAAGTCAAAAGGCTCAAGTCCAAGTGAAGTCACGAGTCATTGTTGTCAAAGTCGAGTTGCAAGTCTTTTTTGATTTGGTCAAGTCAAGTCTAAAGTCATCAAATTCGTGACTCGAGTCTGACTCGAGTCCAAGTCATGTGACTCGAGTCCACACCTCTGCGTAAACTATAGACTATAAACAAACTATAAACTAGAATAGACTATATAGACTGAACATAATACACAACGTATATTCTATCGATACAAACTATGCTATGCTAACTGTATAAATAGCTATAGACTAAACTAGACTATAGACTGAACATAATACACAATGTATATTCTATCTATACAAACGTATACAATACACGGTATAATATAACATTATTATATTATAGTGCTCACACCTGAGCTTGATGGAGTAATTAGCACAGCCTCCTTTAGAATATAGCTCTGTTCACTCATTTGTTTGTATGCCCTGAAGAAGGCCGATAGAGAGGCCGAAACATGTTGGTGTTTTTTATTGTTCTAATATGAACTAAGTGACTTATTAAAGCTTTTTTTTTTTATATAAAGAGTGCCTGGAACTTCTTTGTTTTTTCATAGAATATAACATATTATGTTGCAGTGTACATAGAATATAACATATTATGTTGCAGTGTATGTGATGGGAGGTGCCCAATGGCGGCCCCACGCTACCTCCCTCCTTCCTTTCGACACCCAAGCACAGTTTCTACTCCAGCGCTAACCCTAGTTTTAGTGATGCACGATATATCGGCCGCCGATATAATATCGGCCGATATGGCAATTTTTTTACACATCGGTATCGGTCCGATATCAAGATAGGGCCGATATATTTTTTTTTTAAAAGCAGCCAAGGAGTTCTATCCCATTATGTGTATTTTCAAGTATTTCTTCCTCTTGTCAGAGTTGACACGCAAAACCTCCCTGTCTGTTCCAGGAAAGCTTTGAAGGCCAGATGACCGAGGAGAACATTGAGGTGGGGATCTGCAACGAGGCCGGCTTCAGGCGCCTGACCCCTGCAGAGGTCAAGGACTACCTGGCGGCCATCGCCTGAACCCACCCCCCCTCTCCGTCTTTCCCACAAGAGACCCCGGACACGTTCCAAGTCGAAGACATAGCAACGCAGCAGCCCAGTGGTTTTAGACGGGTCGTCCCGGTAGCATAGAGCTCATTGATGGAAGAGCCAGATTGTATTGTATTGGTTTACTATGTTACTGCCACTTCTGTTGAACTAGTATTATATTACGAGAACATTGGCCATAGTTCAGAAAGATGTCCAATATCAGCTGATACTGGACCAGCTACTCACGACTGACCCTGAAAACTGTAATATCCAACATCTGGTCTTAGCGATGGTTCTGGTCTAGCTGCCTGGTTCATCATCGATTTGGCTTTGGCGTCAAAACACGTATCCAAACACGGTCTGATTTGGCAGCTTCACTACAATGAAAACGACTTGGAATGTGTCCTCTGGCATGGGGTCAAATCTCAACAGCCTTCCTGTGAATGTTTTTATCCTCTCATTCCACATGTTTACACTGTACAGTTCAAAGCAGGGCTTGGCCAAGGCCTGTTTACAGTGTTTAGTATGCGGCCATCAGTCTACTTGACAGTGGCTCTATGGCAGCAAGATGCAAAAAGAACGAGACAATATGACTCCAATAAGTAAGTCCTGGGTAGCCCTGCATGGTCCTGGATTGGAAACCGGGCTATTGTGTCTGTCTCCGATTGGATAAAGGAAACGCTGACCTATTTTTAAGGGTAAAACACAAAACATTATCCTAAGAAAAGCTCTGCAATCTTTTCTCCCAAGGGGACATTTAGACATGTCATGTCTCCTACTCTGTAGAGCAAGTTTTCAAGTCACTATGGCCATACCCGTCTTCAAACACATTATATAGAAGGATTTAACCAAGGGAAGACTTTGAGATTTGACTGTGGATTAGTTTGGCTGCATGGCGATTTCACACAACTACCAGCAGTTTTGTAGTTTAGCAACATTTCTGTACTTTGTATTTTCCTTTGTACACATCTGTTGATGTGTTATCAAATAAAAAAAATAAATGTATTGATATGGGACTCTTTGTCATTATTATTTTGATTGAAACGTGCTTCCATTGATTGATTGATTGAATGAAAACTTTATTAACAGATTGCAGAATGGGTACAGCTCAATACATACAATTGTTAAGGGGATGCAGACCAGAGAAAGACTTTCGTCTTGTTTACATCAGGGTCCCCCATTTTCAATTCATCATAACATATGACACACACGACATACAGATAGACAGTACTGCTACATCTATACATTTATGACATACCATATTTGCAAATACAGTACTGTTTGTGATACAAAAAGAGTCCAGAAAAGAGAGTATATACATTTGACGTAGAAATTGTACATTGGAGGAGGTTTGGTAGGTGGGGGGTTGTAAAAGCGCCAGTTTGAAGTCACTTGACTTGACCACTATTTGCCACATCACGTGTGTGTTCAGCGTGTTGAGAGCGCGCCAGAGCAGAGGCACAGCAACGCGGCCTGTTTATATAATAGGAGCCGCGCGCCACTGGCCAGAGATGCGCAGTTTGGCGCGCGCGCGGCCTTAAAGCAACCGGAACACCTTTCTCTCACATGATATCCTTCCGCTCCACAAATGTTTTAAAACCAAAGTTACAAAGACGTAATTTCTCCTCGTATAATAATAAACAATCGTGTATGTAAGTAACCTCGGTGTAGTGATATCGGAATGGCGCCTATATAATTTGTCCAGACATAACAATTCTACTGCCAGATCTATGTTTCGACTCGGAAGCACACAGCCGCTGCACCACCACTCCCAACTTCTGATGACGTTTGTGGCGCCAGAAATCAAAGGATTTTTCTCGAAGAAGGGGTGTGTGTTGTTGTTGCCATCCACATATTATTCGCAATTATTCCGGTTATGTTTGCGGTATTTCCGTTTAGCTATTATTCGAATAGAAAACAGACGGGGCACGGCTATTTGTCATTTATATGGTGGTAGTATAAGACCGAGCGTAGAGTGATAAAAGATGGTGATGCTACGCAGCAGCAGCAGCGGCGGCGGCGGGAGAAGCGCGCGGGCAGCGGAGCCGGAGACGAGGATGGACTCGAGCTCCGAGTTTCTGTCGCTGCAGCGGAGGAACCCCGCGCGCCTGGCCCGGTCCCACCGGGGGGGGCACCGGGGCCTCGAGGACGACGGTGACAGAAGCTTCAGCAGCCCCGAGACCAGCAGCATGACCAACGTGAGTAGAAACTAGCATTTTTTGTGTGGGTTTATTAAAGGGTTAACGTTAGATTGGCTAGTTGGCTAACTAGCATACGGGTTGCTGCTGTCTTCTTGATGTCGGTTGATAAACAACTTTTGTTGTGCTGTATTATTATAGACCACTGCACTTGCGCGTTACAAGGAGCTCGTGAGGGGACAGAAAGCAGCTAGCCTACATGTATAGAGACCACTGCACTTCCGTGTTACACGGAGCTCGTGAGGGGACAGAAAGCAGCTAGCCTACATGTAGAGAGACCACTGCACTTCCGCGTTACATGGAGCTCGTGAGGGGACAGAAAGCAGCTAGCCTACATGTATATAGACCACTGCACTTCCGCGTTACATGGAGCTCGTGAGGGGACAGAAAGCAGGTAGCCTACATGTAGAGAGACCACTGCACTTCCGCGTTACATGGAGCTTGTGAGGGGACAGAAAGCAGCTAGCCTACATGTATAGAGACCACTGCACTTCCGTGTTACACAGAGAGAGACATTGAGAGTGTTTATCCCACAGAGAGTGAGACATTGAGAGTGTTTATCCCACAGAGAGTGAGACATTGAGAGTGTTTGTCCCACAGAGACATTGAGTGTTTATCTCAGAGAGTGAGACATTGAGAGTGTTTATCCCACAGAGAGTGAGACATTGAGAGTGTTTATCCCACAGAGAGTGAGACATTGAGAGTGTGTATCCCACAGAGAGTGAGACATTGAGTGTTATCCCACAGAGAGGGCGGGGGGGGGCGACAGTGGCTCAGGAGGTAGAGTGATCCATCGTCTGGTAATCGGAAGGTTCAGTTAAATTCCCAGCAGCGTGTCGACGACGTGTCCTTGAGCAAGACGCTGAACCCCCAACCGCTCCCAATGAGGCGCCACCGCTGTGTGAATGTGAGACATGAGTTGTAAAGCTGCTTTGGCATAAAAGTGCTATATGAAATGCAGTCTATTTATGTTATGTACAATTTTTTTTTTTTTTGTATTAATATTTTTGCACAAATCTTACACATCTTCATGGAAGAACTTTCAACAGCATAACATGCAAAGTCAAAGATTTTTCTTTTTCTTATAGACATACAAAACCTACATAGGACTTATACAGACATACCAAAAACAGACATGGAAATTAAAAAAGTACGTACCAAAAAAAAAAACATTACTATATATTATGCATAATATAACCAAGACGTATATACGTTACATGAAGTCCAATTCTACCTGCGATGCAAGTATGTGCTGCATCTCTATCAGGATGCCATCTTTCTCCATAGTGCATGTGAGAGGATGTGTCTCAGATATATGTAAGTGTGTGTGTGTGTGTGAGAATGTGTGTCTCAGATATGTGTATGTGGGTAAGTGTCTCACGTATGTATGTGTGTGTACTTCTCAGATATGTGACTGAGTGAATCTACATTTTGTGTGTGTCTCGTACCCATGTATGTCTCTGACATGTGTGCGAGTGTATCTCAGATGTGTATATATGTATGTGTGTGTCTCAGCAGCTATGTATGTGTGTGTCCCATATGCATGTGTGTATATCTCCGATATGTGTAAGTGAGAGCGTATGCTTCAGATATGTGTGTATGTGTGTGTATGCATGCTTCCTATGTGAGTGTATCTCCGAAATGCGTATTGCGTATTATATGATAATGTACAACATGTTGAACATGAACCCAAACACCTCTTGGTCATCATCATGCACATTGCGCTGCCTGCGTGCTATGTATAATGGAATTGTCATGGATTTTGATGAGTAAAAAAAACAACAACTAAAAGAAAGTGTGTGGCGTCCCTCAGGGTCACGATGATGATGTGAAGGAGGAAGAAGAGGGAAGTGGCCTTCGTCATTCTCTGAGGAGCAGAGGTCAGCGGGTCAAACCGGAGGGGTCCTTCCCTGGAAGCTCAACCAGCGCCCCGGTGGCCCCTGTGGCCCCTGTGGCTGAAGACAAGGCCGGAGGATACTGCACCAGGTGATCATGGCTTACTTGGTAGAATCATTTGAGGTGCATTATATATATATATATAGCTTGTTTGTTTATTTTTTAAGCAGGACTTGAAATGAACGGCTGGGAGGATGAACAGTAGGGTTGGGTACCGGTACCTGTCAATCAATACCGGTACCCAACGGTACCTTTTTTCGGTACTTTAGTTTCTAAAAATGTAATCTACCTACCTACCTCAGTTGTAAAAAGAATAATAATAATTGTCTAAACTTCAAATGATTTATTGTCATTATTTATTTAGAACAATTTGTTAATATATAAATATATATATAATATTGCACCGAGCGTTGTCTGCATCTAGCTTTGTAAAGTGTAACCACACTTCATAGGTTTCGTTTAGCGGTACACGAAACGTTGACATCATCGGACTTAAAAAAAAAGAAAAATATTATTATAATTTATTTTTTACAGTACCGAAATGGGGCACCGTTGGATCTCACGTGAATCGGTACTCGGTAGTACTGACGTGATTCGGTCGTTACTAGGGGTGTAACGGTTCACAAAATCTACGGTTCGGTTCGTATCACGGTCTTGGCGTCACGGTTTTCGGATCGGTTCGATGTATACGTTGTTTTTTATTTAAAAAATATGTAACACTCCAAAAATACCATACATCAGCATAGGATATATACCGGTAGCCTAAAAATAAACGTTTCAGTTATTCTCAAGGACATGGTCATGCACAAACTGAAAGAATGAGGCAGTTTGACATCAGGCACATCATTTTGACAGTGACCGGGTTAGAGCTGGGAGAGATGTTGGTACAGCAAGAGGGGAGGCATTGCCGATTTAAACATGCTTCTCATTTATTTGGTAAAAGAAAAGGTTTACAGCCTTAAATAATGTTTGGCACACAAAGACATAACTGACTGAAAAATATAGGCAACATTTGTCAAAGTATTAACTTAGTGTAAACAAACAAAATAATTAAACCTTTCCATTTTTGTGGCCACATTATAGACAAAGGCCATCAACATAAAGTATGCATATGCTCAACCAGCACTAGACTTTCTTATCAAAAAGGAAAAGTCACAGAAAATATGATTTAGGGCAGGGGTGGCCAACCAGTCAGAGACTAAGAGCCACAAAAAAATTACTGTGGTACCACAAAGAGCCACACCACCAGCGTTTCTCAACCTTTTTTTTTCAGTCACGGCACCCTTCATGTGTTTATAGGTCTCACCCTCTGGCCTCTGAAGTTGCTAATGTCTTTTTTATGTGGGCCTCACAGGGTTAAAAGTACCCTGTGAGACCCACGGTTGCAAAATTACAAAATCACTTTTAGCCATTTAAAAAAATAATGTTTATTTAAAAAAATGTTAAAGGGGAACTATTTTACTATTTCTTTCACTATTTGGGCACTTTTACACAATTCCTGTGAGTCTATGGAACACCTAGGTTTTTTTCAAAAAAAATGCATTGTTTTGTATTTCTAATCAAGTACTAAAAACCGCATTTTTCTACCTCAAGATCTTAAGCCGTTTTGAGGCTGGGCTCCAACCACTGTGTGGCCTGGTGCCAACTGCCACATCAACTGCCACATTATTATGCAGCTGAGAAATCTCTGACATCACAGATATGCACATTTTCAGATGACTCAGTTCAGTGAGGGTGAATATTGTGAGAGGAGAATTGGAAGAATTCGCCAATATGAGAATTAGAGACATATATCCTATTAATATAAGTCCACATAGCTAAGAAACAATGGTAAACACTGAAAAAAGCCATTTATAAGATAGTTCCCCTTTAAGCACATGTATAGTCAATTGGTCCTGTTGTTCAGCCTCACAATGCTATTTGATAGTAAATGTGTTTATATGTCCCACCCTCTGGCCTCTGAAGTTGCTAATTTCTTTTTAATTTGGGCCTCACAGGGTTAACCTCTTAAGCCCGAGATATACAGTAAAAGTGTATATTTTAAGCATTATGTTTGTTTACCAATTATTTTAACTGTTATTAGTGAAATATAAGATTATAGAAATCTCATGGCATTGAGTCGGAAACCGGCGCATATTGACAGGAGGAAGTGGCACAGCCAAAAGTGAGTGTAGTCTTTTGAAGGAAGAGACTCAGGGCTTTCAAATTTCGAAAAACTACCCTACCCAGCTCACACCAGCCCCTGTCAATCATCTGACTTCTGGATTTACTTTTTAATTTCTCTTATTTTTTGGGATTATCTCCCACAAACCTGAACGTTATTGCCATAAAACAGAACGCAGTTAGTTTCTCTACCTTTCTGTGAACGTCTTGCAAAAAACGGTGTTGCAATATGATGAAAAATGGTGGAGAAATTTACATTATAAAAAAGATGGCAGAATTCAGTACTGTATCTACAAAACCTTCTGTTTAATCATCTTCCCTTTATTCATTTGCTTAGATTTTTCAGGTCTGGTCAATTTTAGCATGGTGTTATTTACAGTCAAAGATAATTTTTTTTTTAAATAGAATTGATATTCTCCTTTAGTTCATTACAATTTACTCAAGCCTAGTAACAGACACACTATTTCTGACACTGATCCATATATGTCCCTAGATTCAGATACCAAGAACATGCAAATGGACCATTTAAAAAAAAATTGTAAATGTTTATTCTACGTCCTTATGGAATGAGTGACATAAAAAAAAAAAGTAAAAAAAAAAATTTTTTTTTTTTTTTTTTTATGGATGGAAGAGCCGCACATTGACGGGCAAAGAGCCGAGCCGCGGGTTGGCCACCCCTGATTTAGGGTTTTAAATAAGGACGTTTATGGGGTTTCTTGTATTAACACATTCAGCGCCGGAGCTATATGACTGAATTAGGTCTAGATGGCCACTGCTTTAATCAATGGGAGGACAGGGATATTTGCGAGTGCTTAAAATATATCTTAAATTATGGCTATCGGTCTAATACACCCGTCGCTTATCAATGAGTTGCTTGCAGTCAACATGTACGAAACGGATTGTTTTTTCATCTGTACATTTCCGTTTTATACCGTTTTGAATATGAATATAGTTTGGGTGCTTCTGTGTAATTCCAGGAAAAGACGCGATAATAGCATTTTAGTGGAATACACTAAACACGTTGTCATTTGTCACTTGATTTATGAATCGTTTTTTCAAATAAACGCTAGATTATCGCTATTATGTGTCCTCATGCACGATACAGAAGCGGGCTGAAAAATCACTTATCCGTGCATTGGTCGGCGCCAACGGCACGCACACAGACACGTTGTGATCGCTGTGAAAGAAACATCTGATTAACCAGAGATTGGTAACATAGAGTCCTTACCTCACATCTGATGTCCTGCAAAAAGATTAATCTAATTCCTGATCGCCATTCCAAATATTGATCGCGTTTATTGATCCAACATTGTATATCCAAAACACATAATCGACGCTGCTCCCAGCCTCCCCAGTGAATGTGGTAACACGATACTGCTTGCCCGAGAAGGAAACCTGGACCGGACTTTTTTTTTATGCACATCCCCAGCCAATCCAATCCAATGATGTGCAATACCATCCGGGAGACGATAGGTGGCGGTATTTGCCCTTTTGCCAGCTCAGACCCATTCCCAATGATAACATCAGGTTCGATGGATGAAAATGAATGGATATCGCTGATAAAAGAAATAACTATTAAAACCTGACTATACTCGTGATTGGCGCTCAAGCGTCGGCGAGTTAACCCGACTATACTCGGGTCTCAACGTCCTGCAGGACTCTAGTCTCACCTCAACGTCCTGCAGGACTCTAGTCTCACCTCAACGTCCTGCAGGACTAGGGATGGGTACCGAATTCGGTACTTTTGAGGTACCGAACCGAAACACGTCGGTACTACGGAGTATCGAATCAAGTGAGAAACAAAAAAAAAATAAAAAAAAATATTTTTTATTAATTTCCTTTTTACTTTTTACTTTTTTTTTCTCCATGTCAACGTTCACACGCACAATATATGCTTACCTAGGATTTGACTTGATTCAACAACAAAGCAGTCAGAGCAATGACAAGCCGAAAACTGTCAATTGTAGTTATTTGAAGTTTGGATTTTCTTTTTTTTATGACTGAGGTAGGTAAATTAAATTTCTTGAGACTAAAGTACCGAAAAAAGGTACCGTTGGGTACCGGTATCGATTCACAGGTACCGGTACCGGTATCGGTTCAAATGTGAAAGGTACCCATCCCTATGCAGGACTCTAGTCTCACCTCAACGTCCTGCAGGACTCTAGTCTCATCTCAACGTCCTGCACGACTCTAGTCTCACCTCAACGTCCTGCAGGACTCTAGTCTCACCTCAACGTCCTGCAGGACTCTAGTCTCGTCTCAACGTCCTGCAGGACTCTAGTCTCGTCTCAACGTCCTGCAGGACTCTAGTCTCATCTCAACGTCCTGCAGGACTCTAGTCTCACCTCAACGTCCTGCAGGACTCTAGTCTCACCTCAACGTCCTGCAGGACTCTAGTCTCACCTCAACGTCCTGCAGGACTCTAGTCTCGTCTCAACGTCCTGCAGGACTCTAGTCTCATCTCAACGTCCTGCAGGACTCTAGTCTCGTCTCAACGTCCTGCAGGACTCTAGTCTCGTCTCAACGTCCTGCAGGACTCTAGTCTCATCTCAACGTCCTGCAGGACTCTAGTCTCACCTCAACGTCCTGCAGGACTCTAGTTTCACCTCAACGTCCTGCAGGACTCTAGTCTCACCTCAACGTCCTGCAGGACTCTAGTCTCGCCTCAACGTCCTGCAGGACTCTAGTCTCGTCTCAACGTCCTGCAGGACTCTAGTCTCGTCTCAACATCCTGCAGGACTCTAGTCTCGTCTCAACGTCCTGCAGGACTCTAGTCTCGTCTCAACGTCCTGCAGAACTCTAGTCTCATCTCAACGTCCTGCAGGACTCTAGTCTCACCTCAACGTCCTGCAGGACTCTAGTCTCACCTCAACGTCCTGCAGGACTCTAGTCTCGTCTCAACGTCCTGCAGGACTCTAGTCTCGTCTCAACGTCCTGCAGGACTCTAGTCTCGTCTCAACGTCCTGCAGGACTCTAGTCTCACCTCAACGTCCTGCAGGACTCTAGTCTCACCTCAACGTCCTGCAGGACTCTAGTCTCACCTCAACGTCCTGCAGGACTCTAGTCTCACCTCAACGTCCTGCAGGACTCTAGTCTCATCTCAACGTCCTGCAGGACTCTAGTCTCGTCTCAACGTCCTGCAGGACTCTAGTCTCGTCTCAACGTCCTGCAGGACTAGTCTCGCCTCAACGTCCTGCAGGACTCTAGTCTCATCTCAACGTCCTGCAGGACTCTAGTCTTGTCTCAACGTCCTGCAGGACTCTAGAGCACCTCATCTCAACGTCCCACCATTCCAGTTCCACTTTCAAGTTCAGTACAAACTCAAGGCACTTTAAGTGTTTAAGCCAATCATTTGGTTTGCGTACCATAGGGTCCAGATGTCCACTCCAATAATGAGGTAATATAATTTGGACATTCTCCAATTATGGCTTTATATAGCAACGGATGCCAATGCAAATTCCGTCTCCCTGCCAGAGAGGACCGTCTGCCGTCCCCCGCGGAACAAATGTTGTCCTATAGTATAGTACAGTACAGTATTTATGGATTGTGCCAAATCTTATATTTCAAATGCCCGAGTTCAATTTTGATTTAGTATCACCAGGTGTGCATAAGAACAGATAATGAAATCTACTGTATTTACAGTAGGTTTCTTATTCTGGCCAGAGTGACGCCATTTTGAAACTGATTTCAAATCCGATTGTTGCTCAATGCTAAAAATAGGGGAGACAAACGAACTGCGCTCCAATATATGCCAATAACGTTAAGTTTTGTGGTATATTATCCCGAGTAATAAGAGATTTAAAAAAAAAAATCTTAAAACGGACTGAAAACTTAATTTGATTAGATAAAACATGTTGACAAAGTTTTACTTTGCAGTTGAAACAAGCTAATATATCGCAATATTAATATCGCAATACTCACCATATCGCAATATATTTTGAATCGCAATACTATCGTATCGTGACTTAAGTATCGTGATAATATCGTATCGTGAGGCCTCTGGTGATTCTTTCAGAAAGTGTGTGTACATTTATTGCACATCTCCAATATCCACATGTGTGTAGTACATTATGTATGAAAGAGGACCACGTTGAAGTTCTCTCTTCATTTGTCTCCACAGGAAGTCTCCCAGGCTGCAGGGAGAGGGGAAGGAGTCCAAGCAGCCAACAGGTAGTCATGATGTGATGAGATTTAGTCATTTGGTACAATTACATGCACATAAACATTACATTTACACACAGACTACCTTCAAACCACTGGCATTACATGGACATTCAAGTTTTGGGATTTTTCAGCAACTAAACCTCATTTGAAATCGCTGGTGAGGCTCATCATCATGTCTTGTGTTTGAGGGATGTTGCTTCATAATCATTTCTGTGTTTGAGGGATGTTGCATCATCACATGCGTATTGCCAGACCCTGCCTCCTCGTTTTGAGGATTCATAAAATAATGTATAGAAATTAAAATTGCCAGAGAACTCCATATATACAGTACTTAATGCTTACCTAAATAACATCTTATAGCATCATTATGTGGCCTTAGCTTGATGGCCGAATTTGGTACCGATCGATATAATATAGTGAAGGAAAATATCTTGATATTGTATTGACCTCCACCACTATTTCCAGACGTCCCGGATGAAATGGAGGCGTCCTCAACCCCCAAGAGGAGTCGCTTCAGCCTGCGCAGCCGGGAGGTGGAGGAGGAGGAGGAGGAAGACCACTCCGTGCGTCGTAGCTCCCGCAGCACCAGATACAAGCTGGACTCACGCAACCAATCGGTTCTCTACGACCGACTCATCACCAAGTGAGTCGCTTCAGTTAAATCTAGTGCAGTACGACACCTCACTGGTGTGACAGAGCAGCCCTGCCTGGTTCCCAGTGAGCCTAGTAACTCCCCAGGAAAGGGATTGCTAGACCTTTGCTTTCCCATTCGGGGGAACCGCATTCGAATCAGGGTAGGTTACAGTGGTGCCGTAACTCTGAGGGGGAGAGGAGTTACGTCAGGAGAACCGAGTGAAGACGAGTTTGTTTAAACCCACGGAGTTATCCCGACTGACGCCAGTCAAACGCTCCGTGTTGCAGTGATTAATACAGACTCCTCCTGGAGTCTCTACCATGGAGGTTCCAACACGCACAGCATGATAATGCTTCACTTCCGGTCTCCCCTCCTCCAGCACGGCTGAAGCTGTTCTCCAGAAGATGGACGACATGCAGAAGATGAGACGCAGGCTGCGGAGCAGAGACACCAAAGTCGTTGGGTCTAAAGACCAGGTAAGACCTCAATATTCCATTACAGTCGTTAGGTCTAAAGACCAGGTAAGACCTCAATATTCCATTAGTCGTTAGGTCTAAAGACGAGGTAAGACCTCAATATTCCATTACAGTCGTTAGGTCTAAAGACGAGGTAAGACCTCAATATTCCATTAGTCGTTAGGTCTAAAGACGAGGTAAGACCTCAATATTCCATTAGTCGTTAGGTCTAAAGACGAGGTAAGACCTCAATATTCCATTAGTCGTTAGGTCTAAAGACGAGGTAAGACCTCAATATTCCATTACAGTCGTTAGGTCTAAAGACGAGGTAAGACCTCAATATTCCATTACAGTCGTTAGGTCTAAAGACCAGGTAAGACCTCAATATTCCATTAGTCGTTAGGTCTAAAGACCAGGTAAGACCTCAATATTCCATTATAGTCGTTAGGTCTAAAGACCAGGTAAGACCTCAATATTCCATTACAGTCGTTAGGTCTAAAGACCAGGTAAGACCTCAATATTCCATTACAGTCGTTAGGTCTAAAGACGAGGTAAGACCTCAATATTCCATTACAGTCGTTAGGTCTAAAGACGAGGTAAGACCTCAATATTCCATTAGTCGTTAGGTCTAAAGACGAGGTAAGACCTCAATATTCCATTACAGTCGTTAGGTCTAAAGACGAGGTAAGACCTCAATATTCCATTACAGTCGTTAGGTCTAAAGACGAGGTAAGACCTCAATATTCCATTACAGTCGTTAGGTCTAAAGACGAGGTAAGACCTCAATATTCCATTACAGTCGTTAGGTCTAAAGACGAGGTAAGACCTCAATATTCCATTAGTCGTTAGGTCTAAAGACGAGGTAAGACCTCAATATTCCATTAGTCGTTAGGTCTAAAGACGAGGTAAGACCTCAATATTCCATTAGTCGTTAGGTCTAAAGACGAGGTAAGACCTCAATATTCCATTACAGTCGTTAGGTCTAAAGACGAGGTAAGACGTCAATAAGCGCCTTTTTCCGATTCGATGCGCTGAGATTTCTATGAACTCATATTTCACTAATACCACCTTACTACTTAACCACCTCATAAACACAATAGATTACAAGATTCTAACATTAAAGGGTTCAACCACACATCCCAATTAGGCTGCTGCGACTACACACACACACACACGCACACACACACACACACATGTGGATGTAGCCACAGCCTTTTGAGTGTATGTCATGTTCCCAGTCTGTCATAACAGCTACTATCATCAGTGAAAAGTCCTGGAAAAGGCCTCTAGAAAAGAGTGGGAACCCTGTAAATTTCGTCCCTATTTCACGTTTTGAGAGAGAAATCTATGATTTCAACTCCCAGGAGTTTTGGCTACAAGATGACGTTAATGAAAGAAGGGTCTATAGCGGATTGCAATACCGTGTTTTTAACCCTTCGATGACGACCTCAATGGATTCACCTTTGGTGTTTTAGTTGCTCTTTAGCTCAAAATCTATATTGGTCTATATATATAGACCACCCGCATTTCATTGTATACTTGTATGCCGTGACAATTAAAACTCTTGACTTGACTTGACTTGACATATATCATTTTATAATCCTCACTCTCCGCAGGAGATAAATGACGTCATATGGGATTGGAGGCTAGACTTGACGTGTACTCGCCGATACCGATACCAGCATTATAGGCTGTATCGGAGGCATTTCCGATACTGGTATCGGTATCGGAACGACTCATTAAGAACCTTCCGTTCAAGATGCAAAAAAGAAATATTTTTTCCATTCATACGTTCCAGTTTTATACCGTGGTTAATATGAGTGTTATTTCGGAATGATTGGGGCTAATTCCTGGGAGGCTGTTTATAAGCCGCAACGTGTATTATACCAAATCCATTGGCGTTTCGTCCCTACACACGCTACAATTAAAGAATCAAATGCATATGATGGGTATTATGTTTCATCATGAATGCATGAAAGGGGGGGGGGGGGGGGGGGTCGTTTCTGATTAATTGATTGCCACAACGGCTTTCGTTATTACCACAACATACTGGTAAGTATGATGTCATAATAGTACATTCTAGAACATTTGTGATGTCACAGTATGATGTCATAATAGAACATTCTAGAACATTTGTGACGTCACAGTATGCTGTCATAATGAAACATTGTAGAGCATTTGTGTTCTATATATATTCAACAATTCTCTCAGAAGATCTCATTGTGCATCTTGAACAGATGGACTAAACAACATGAAGCCTCCATTTCTCAACCAAGGTGTCTTGCCTACAGGTTTGCTGTGGAAAGAGACAATACAGAGACAATACAGACCCTCATGTTGGCCGGCGGTGCACAGGCATCACCCACATTTTCACAATTTCCCCGCGCGGAATTGTCTAGTTTTTATTTTCAATTTATGTTAGAAATAAATAACCACATACGAATGTGAGAAAGTCCGGAAAATGTGGGATCAAATTGAAGTAAAGTTTTGAATGTAAAGGTGCATAACTCCCCAATGGCATGTGTTTTGGGTATAGTACCGAAAGGGATTAAACTGCCTAAATACCAGCGAATGTGGTATAGAATGGCCATGATATCGGGGTGTAGAATTGCCTTACGACATTGGAAATCACCCATTGATATTACTTTTAAAGAATGGATGGAACTAATGTTCCGGACAGCATCATATGAAAGGGTGACATATAGAGTCGCAGGGAGAGAGGATATCTTTGCTGAGGTATGGGACAGTTTTCTACACCTGACTGAACGGTCTGGGGACGAATGATTAAGGTGGGGTTTCAGTATTATCAAGGATGAATGTGAAAAATGGGATCTGACCTGATGGTACCTATACTTTATATTGTATTATGTATGTATATGCATAGATTGTATGTCCGGATGGTGTATCTATGGAATGGCCACTTTCTCTATCACACTCTCACATGCGCATATCTAGCCGCATACGCATGTCTAGGACACACATACTCGTATGTGTACATAACTGAATTACACACACTCGTATGCACAAGGCTGAGATATACATGCCATACTCACTTGTAGGAAACAGGCATACACACACGTACTTATACACATATTTGAAGCATAAGCTCTCACTTACACATATAGGGGATATACACATACATAGGGGACACACACATACATAGCTGAGACGCACATGCATATACATACCTGAGATATACACTCACACAGGTGGCAGAGACGCACATGGATACGAGACACAAAAGGTAGGATTACAGTCACGTACCTGAGAGATGCACACACACACACACACGTATGAGACATACACACATACTTACGTGATACACGTACCCACATACACATATCTGAGACACACATTCATACATGTTCTCACGCACACCTACAGTACATATATCTGAGACGCATCCTCTCACATGCACTATGGAGAAAGATGGCATCCCGATAGAAGATGCAGCACATACCTGCTCGCAGGTAGATCGGTCTACATGTAACGTATGTGCATCAGGGATGTATATGCACAATGTATAGTAATGTTTTTTTTTTTTTTTAAGTGCTTTTTTAATTTCCATGTCAGTTGTTAATGTGTTTGTATGAGTCTTTTGTATGTTTTGTATGTTGTTACAAAAAAGAAAAAGACACATCTTGGATGTTGCATATTATGCTGTGGAAAGATGTCTTGTGAATATTGGAAAGATTTGTGCAAAAATATAAAAAAAAATAAAATAAACACATTCATATCTGGCCTTGCGCGGATCTCACAGCTGTGCCCGCACAGTGCAATACTCCAATTCAGCCATTCGGTGGGTGGCGCTGCTGAGCGGCCCTCACAGCGCGGCCGTCAGAGCGCCGCTGGCTCTGCAGCTGCATACTATTGCCACACACACACACTCCGATGGCGGTGATAGGAACATCTGATTACCCCAAGACTCGTAACATAAAGGCCTTACCTCACATCTGATGTCATGCAAAAAGATTAATCCAATTCCTGATCGCCATTCCAAATATTGATCGTGTTTATTGATTCAACGTTGTATCCAAAAACACATAATCCACGCTGCTCTGAGTGGTTGGCCGCGAAAGTGTTAAGTAACATCTGACCGGTTTCCCCTCCAGAAGCTAGGCATGTACACCAGGGGTCAGACCCTGAGGTCCATGAGGACTGACGAAGAGAGCGGAGACCCTCAGGAGAAGGAGACCCCAGGTGAGATGTGTTCTTCATGTGCCCCAGGGCGGTTCAGTCAGTATGTTCTTCCTGTGCCCCAGGGCGGTTCAGTCAGTATGTTCTTCCTGTGACCCAGGACAGTTCAGTCAGTATGTTCTTCCTGTGCCCCCAGGACAATTCAGTCAGTATGTTCTTCATGTGCCCCAGGGCGGTTCAGTCAGTATGTTCTTCCTGTGACCCAGGACAGTTCAGTCAGTATGTTCTTCCTGTGCCCCCAGGACAATTCAGTCAGTATGTTCTTCCTGTGCCCCAGGACACTTCAGTCAGTATGTTCTTCCTGTGACCCAGGACAGTTCAGTCAGTATGTTCTTCCTGTGCCCCCAGGACAATTCAGTCAGTATGTTCTTCCTGTGCCCCAGGACACTTCAGTCAGTATGTTCTTCCTGTGACCCAGGACAGTTCAGTCAGTATGTTCTTCCTGTGCCCCCAGGACAATTCAGTCAGTATGTTCTTCCTGTGCCCCAGGACAGTTCAGTCAGTATGTTCTTCATGTGCCCCAGTACAGTTCAGTCAGTATTTAAAGCTAGTAATCAGGGTAGAGAACACTGTAAAATCCGCCCTTGCCAAAATGTACGAAACAAAAAAGAATCAAATAAAAACAAGGCTTCAGTCACGTAGACTAGAGTCCCAACATGGCTCCTTCAGTCACGTAGTTTGCTAGGTTGGCTTGTGGGGACGCTGAGATGGTATCTCTCACTTCCTGTACTGACTGTTTCCACTGTACTGACTGTTTCCACTGTACTGACTGTACTGACTGTTTCCACTGTACTGACTGTTCCCACTGTACTGACTGTACTGACTGTTTCCACTGTACTGACTGTTTCCACTGTACTGACTACTGACTGTTTCCACTGTACTGACTGTACTGACTGTTTCCACTGTACTGACTGTACTGACTGTTTCCACTGTACTGACTGTTTCCACTGTACTGACTGTTCCCACTGTACTGACTGTTCCCACTGTACTGACTGTTCCCACTGTACTGACTGTTTCCACTGTACTGACTGTTTCCACTGTACTGACTGTTTCCACTGTACTGACTGTACTGACTGTTTCCACTGTACTGACTGTACTGACTGTTTCCACTGTACTGACTGTTTCCACTGTACTGACTGTTTCCACTGTACTGACTGTTCCCACTGTACTGACTGTTTCCACTGTACTGACTGTTTCCACTGTACTGACTGTTTCCACTGTACTGACTGTTCCCACTGTACTGACTGTTTCCACTGTACTGACTGTGTTTCCACTGTACTGACTGTACTGACTGTTCCCACTGTACTGACTGTTTCCACTGTACTGACTGTACTGACTGTTCCCACTGTACTGACTGTTTCCACTGTACTGACTGTTTCCACTGTACTGACTGTTTCCACTGTACTGACTGTTTCCACTGTACTGACTGTGTTCCCACTGTACTGACTGTACTGACTGTTTCCACTGTACTGACTGTTCCCACTGTACTGACTGTTTCCACTGTACTGACTGTTTCCACTGTACTGACTGTTTCCACTGTACTGACTGTTTCCACTGTACTGACTGTTTCCACTGTACTGACTGTTTCCACTGTACTGACTGTGTTCCCACTGTACTGACTGTTCCCACTGTACTGACTGTTTCCACTGTACTGACTGTTCCCACTGTACTGACTGTACTGACTGTGTTCTGGCAGGCGGGGATGAAGGAGATGTTGATGAAGATGAAGATCAAGGCCCGGCAGTGGGAGGTGACGATGGAGATGATGGTAACGATGATGATGAGGAGGAGGAAGAAGATGATGATGAAGATGGGGAGGATGAGGGGGAAGATAACCAAAAGCGCTACGACTTCCGACAGAGGAAGGCTGTGGTTCGCTACCAGGCTCCTCAGGAAGGTACGTGTCGCTTAACCTTTAACCATAACCCTCAGGAAGGTACAGGTCGCTTAACCTTTAACCCTAACCCCCAGGAAGGTACGGGTCGCTTAACCTTTAACCCTAACCCTCAGGAAGGTACAGGTCGCTTAACCTTTAACCCTAACCCTCAGGAAGGTACGGGTCGCTTAACCTTTAACCCTAACCCTCAGGAAGGTACAGGTCGCTTAACCTTTAACCCTAACCCTCAGGAAGGTACGGGTCGCTTAACCTTTAACCCTAACCCTCAGGAAGGTACAGGTCGTTTTGCTTTTTCTTTTTGTAAACATGAAAGTAACTTTTAAAAGTGTAATAAGCTTGACAAACGATGCAGCATCAAATATTAATCAAAACGTGAGCACATCGCGAGAGCAGGCGTGTGCGTGTAAAGAGCAGGCGTGTGCATGTAAAGAGCAGGCGTGTGCATGTAAAGGGCACGTGTGTGCATGTAAAGAGCATGTAAAGATCAGGGCCCTCATTTATCAATGTTGCGTACTCGCAGATATGTGCGTAACCCGTGCGTACGATCATTTCTAAGCAAAGTGTGTGACTTAGCAATTTGAACGTGTGCTTGACTTTGTGCGTATATTTACGCACAGCTCCGACCGTGCGTACCTGGCGCCCGGTGGTAGAATATTATTATTGCAACGTGGAAATAAGCTTCCGTGCATTACTTCCAACACTGGCGCGTGTTCTGTATGACCCGTAATTCATTATAAAATAGCGACAGTAGTGTAATTATAACGTGCTCTCGCGCGAACAAGAGGTTGGCCTGCTTGTTTGGCACGTGGGTGCACCCACCTCCAAACGCGATTAAATATTGTTTCAAATAAAAAGCGAAATACTATTATTTTGTGTGTCATGTTTCCAAATAAGATTGGGCACAACGAAATGCTTTCTACTTGAATTTGTTGGTTAGAATAGATGACCTCCGTTGAAACTTCACTGAGACTAAAAGTCTATTTGTGAGCTCCCACACAGACGTGATAATAATAATAATAGCTTCATTTTATATAGCGCCTTTCAAGAGACCCAAGGTTTCTCTCTCAGTTCTGTGGGTTTCTCTCTCCGTTCTGTGGGTCTCTCTCTCTCAGTTCTGTGGGTTTCTCTCTCTCAGTTCTGTGGGTTTCTCTCTCAGTTCTGTGGGTTTCTCTCAGTACTGTGGGTTTCTCTCTCAGTTCTGTGGTTTTCTCTCTCAGTTCTGTAGGTTTCTCTCTCAGTTCTGTGGGTCTCTCTCAGTTCTGTGGGTTTCTCTCTCTCAGTTCTGTGGGTTTCTCTCTCAGTTCTGTGGGTTTCTCTCTCAGTTCTGTAGGTTTCTCTCAGTTCTGTGGGTTTCTCTCAGTTCTGTGGGTTTCTCTCAGTTCTGTGGGTTTCTCTCAGTTCTGTAGGTTTCTCTCTCAGTTCTGTGGGTTTCTCTCTCAGTTCTGTGGGTTTCTCTCTCAGTTCTGTAGGTTTCTCTCTCAGTTCTGTGGGTCTCTCTCAGTTCTGTGGGTCTCTCTCAGTTCTGTGGGTCTCTCTCAGTTCTGTGGGTCTCTCTCAGTTCTGTGGGTCTCTCTCTCTCTCAGTTCTGTGGGTCTCTCTCAGTTCTGTGGGTCTCTCTCTCAGTTCTGTGGGTTTCTCTCTCTCAGTTCTGTGGGTTTCTCTCTCTCAGTTCTGTGGGTTTCTCTCTCTCAGTTCTGTGGGTTTCTCTCTCAGTTCTGTAGGTTTCTCTCTCTCAGTTCTGTGGGTTTCTCTCTCTCAGTTCTGTGGGTTTCTCTCAGTACTGTAGGGATGGGTATCGTTAGGATTTTATCGATACTACTACTCTTATCGATGCTGCTTAACGGTTCGGTACTTTATCGATACTCTTATCGGTTCTTTTTTATTCATTATTTTGCAAGAAAAAAAGAAAATTTATTAAGAACAGAATCGACATTGCTTTATTATTCTTTTATATAACTATATTACTGCACATGGCTACTTTTTGATCAATTAATACAAGCAGTCAGATAAATAAACTATTTTGGGACATTCTATTTTATTTAGAAAGTTCTTAAATCAGAATGTCCCACCCAATACCCAGCTGTTAAAAAACGGTTCAATACTCCATTTTATTAGTAGAGATTATCTTTCTCTCTCGCAGTACTGTGGGTTTCTCGCCTCTCTCGTGACTCACTGTGCTTCATGTAAATGAGGTTTGATGGGCGTCTTGACTTCCTGAACAGAACCCCGGGAGACCAGGAAGCGCAGCATGTTCTTCGAGGGCCACGCGTCTCCGACCAGGAGGAGGTTCCCCTTCAGCTCCACGGCCCCCAGGAGCCCCTACAACGTCAGGAGAACAAACCGGTTAGTATACTGTACTGTACCAGGGCTTGGAATTAACTTTTTTACTTGGTAGCACTGGTGTTGATATGTTATGATTCTACTGGGAAATTCACAGATACCGTTCATATCAGGATGAGCATTTGAAGGCATATCAATATTTTAATATTGTATAAAAAAAAACGTTGGTTAATGGTTAACAACCGAACTAACCACCTCATAATGTAGTCTGAAGGGCTTCTGTGATCCTTGCCTTCACAAAACAACAACCATCATAATTGTGACAGTTTTTTTTCATTTTATTATTAGTCAAATAAATAAGGAAACCAAATCCAATTGGTTAGATTTATTGAATATAGAAAGAAAAAAAACACTGAAAACCTGTAGGCTGAATCAGTGCAGTCGACACGACAAAATCAACTGTCGTCAAATATCAACGTCATTTGGAATAACTGAGGTAGGGGTGAGTTAGAATATTCGAATAGTTGATGCCAGTCTCCACATTCGATATATAAAATACTTTTTTTTTTTTTTTTTTTAATTGAAGCAAACTATTCTTATTTAATTCCTTTTTATATTTAGAGGCAGCCTAATTTTCATAGCCTAATTGATCTAAAAGATGCACATGCTACTATTTCTGTTTGTTTATTAAAGCCGGTTGATAGGCCAATGCAATGCTGCTATTATAGGATACGATGTTGAATGGTGTCATTTTGATTTATTGTCTGTCAGCTGAGCCGATCAACGTTCTGAAGGATTATCTGAAGTGCCTATTTATGTGCAATACCCATTGATTTTAATGATCCATTCTATTAATAAGACTAACTGAATTGAACTGAAACTGAACATTTTAACTGAATTTAAACTGAAACAGAAAATAACAATATATTTTTAATATAATAGAATGGGGTCTTAACACATTCAGTGCCATTCACTGATGTACACGTTTCTGACGCCCGACCGTTGAGTGCCAATCACGTGTTAACACGTTTCGATTTTAATACCCTATTGAATCTCGGGGAGCTGTGTGTTGCCTGAAAAATGCATACTGGGAATCCGAAGGTGCAGTACCGGCCGCATCCTACCAGGCGGCGTTATCGAGCACCATTTCTAACATTGTATCCTGGGCTGGGCTGTAGGATGGCCCCAGGTATCGGGTTTTATTTTTCCTTCTCGGGCGAAGTGAATGGTTCTGCCGGTTACATTGAAGCCTGTCAACTATGCCCATTCCATATGTTATGGTCGATTATGCCGTCGAGCAAATGGACATTGGATCTACCAGATGGCGATCAAACAATTGGAATATTATTTTTGGATTACTCCCGGCCACAGGTAAGGGCGATTTGACGTCAATTCTAGCTTGATCCGGCAATGCCTTTACACCGATCGGGCTGATAACCGTTTTTAGTGTTCAATGCGAATGCCGTTACTGACTATCAAATAATCAGAAACGACCCCCCCCCCCCCCCCCCCCCCCTTTCATGCATTCCTGATGGAACATAATGGCTATATTGTAGATTTGAATCCGGAACAATAGCGGGTTCAGGCAAGAAACGCTAGCGTCTACAATGCATCGACGTGTAGGGCTATAACTCAGCATTTCATAGTATTGTATCCATAGCTATAATATGGAACATAGTTATAGCTCTACAAACAAGGTGACGGACTACATTGGCTTAATGGGTGGCATGAGGCTATGCTATTCCCGGAAGAGGCGTGGCACAGAATGTGTTAAGAACAGTACACTATTCGAAAATGATTTTCGTCAGTCATGCACATCCCTAAACCGAGCCCACCATCCCCCCCCCCCCCCCCCCTAGTTCATATATCCAACTGATCATGGTATGAGTCCCATAATCCACTACTAACCTGTATCAATATATTGGTGCATCTCTACCTTGCCCTCCTGTCTCTCGCATGTTTCAACCAAGCATTCCTTTTTTCTCTTCTCTTTGATTCTCTTTCATTCTGCATCTTCAGGAGTAGTTCTGAGAGGTAAGACGACATCACACTACATCACATCTCTGGGTGGGTGGGTTCTGTTGGTTCTGTTGTATCCGGGTCCTTACTGGTGCTGCTGTCTGTCTTAACCCTTTCACTGCGACGATACACAGA
Source organism: Notolepis coatsorum (assembly GCF_963971535.1). NCBI lineage: Eukaryota > Metazoa > Chordata > Actinopteri > Aulopiformes > Paralepididae > Notolepis > Notolepis coatsorum. Next base: position 6,782,135 of record NC_140183.1, on the reverse strand, counting down.
AGGTTAACCCTTTCACTGTCGCACAACAGCCGGTTAACCCTTTCACTACCACACAACAGCATGTTAACCCTTTCACTGCCACACTACCGACGGTTAACCCTTTCACTGCCACATGACAGCAGGTTAACCGTCGGTGGTGTGATAGTAAAGGGTTAACCTTCTGTAGTGTGGCAGTGAAAGGGTTAACGGGTCCTTACTGGTAGGGATGCACCCATCTGGCTTTTTCAGTCCCGATACCTGTGCTTTGGGTATCGGCCGATACCGAGTACCGATCCGATACCATTATCTGAAATTAATTTTTTTTTTTTTTTTTTTTTTTTATCTAACCCTAACTAACCTTACTCTCATGCGCTTGTCCTAATATACTAACCTACACTGTAGCACTCAACACTTTGATGAACATTGTTTGTTACTCAGCTGATAGAGTTGTGCCCTTCCTGATGACATGTCGTACAGAATTTACAGTAAGTCACTTTGGATAAAAGAGTCGGCTAAAGGACTAAATGTAATGTAAATACCCATTGTTCAATTAATAAACTGTATGCCTCACAGTGTGGAAGAGACTGGGATCATTCTTTTGTGCAAGGCAACATCAGGCTTGACTTAAAACATTACTTTCCTAACTTAGTGAAACTAAATGTAACAAATTAACACATAGATATAAATGTACTGAATTGTTATTTCTTAGTATATTATAAAAAAAATCTGATTTTTAACGTTTTCTTTTTTATTACCGATACCCGATCCAGCTATTTTAGTGATATCGGGGCCGATATCCGATATCAATATCGGATCGGTGCATCCCTACTTACTAGGGATGGGTACCTTTCACATTTGAACCGATACGGTACCTGTGAATCGATACCGGTACCCAACGGTACCTTTTTTCGGTACTTATGTCTCAAAAAATTATATTTACCTACCTCAGTCGTGAAAAAAAGAATCCAAACTTCAAATAACTACAATTTCGACCGTTTTCGGCTTGCCATTGCTCCGACTGCTTTGTTGTTGAATCAAGTCAAATCCTATGTAAGCGTATATTGTGCGTGTGAACGTTGACATGAAAAGAAAAAAGTTATTTATTTAAATTTTTTTTTGGTATCTCACTTGAATCGATACTCGGTAGTACCGACGTGTTTCTGTTCGGTACCTCAAAAGTACCGAATTCGGTACCCATCCCTACTACTTACTGGTGCTGGCTGTCTTAACGGGCACCGTAGCGTTTCAGATGCATGACTGACTAGGCGCAGAATACAGTCAACACTGTCTGCATGTAGGATCTGCAGCTGGAGAGCAGGTGTTCTTGTAGGATCTGCAGCTGGATACAGAAAATTGCAATTAATTCTGAATCTGGTCTCTAATCTAAATTATATGCGTTTTCTTCCCCCAAGAGACTGAATGTCTTTATGTTTATTGACTGCTTTGTGTCTTTCCTTATGGAGTTGTGTGTTTCTCCTCCTGTTTATTGTTCCTTGACGGAGACGGGCTGCTTTCACAGATGCAGATTAAGCCTAGTCTTAGACCAAAGGACATTTCACAGACGCAGATTAAGCCTAGTCTTAGACCAAAGGACATTTCACAGATGCAGATTAAGCCTAGTCTTAGACCAAAGGATGTTTCACAGATGCAGATTAAGCCTAGTCTTAGACCAAAGGATGTTTCACAGACGCAGATTAAGCCTGGTCTTAGACCAAAGGACATTTCACAGACGCAGATTAAGCCTAGTCTTAGACCAAAGGACGTTTCACAGACGCAGATTAAGCCTAGTCTTAGACCAAAGGACGTTTCACAGACGCAGATTAAGCCTAGTCTTAGACCAAAGGACGTTTCACAGACGCAGATTAAGCCTAGTCTTAGACCAAAGGACGTTTCACAGACGCAGATTAAGTCTAGTCTTAGACCAAAGGACGTTTCACAGATGCAGATTAAGCCTAGTCTTAGACCAAAGGACGTTTCACAGACGCAGATTAAGCCTAGTCTTAGACCAAAGGATGTTTCCCCAATGGAGATCCTCTCTGAAAGTGACTTTGTAATCCAGGACCAGGCTTAATCCACATCCATGCAGCCTGGGCCGAGACGTTGTCCCTGTGTCCTCTTCCTGTGTTTTCTCTCCGTGCGTTCCTTGGAGAATGAGGTTGAGGTTGTCACACAAGTGCCTTTCTCTCCCCCCTTCCCTTTCAGGAGGAGACACGCCATCCACAGCAGTGACTCCACCTCCTCATCCTCCTCCTCCTCCTCCTCTTCCTCCTCTGATGAGGAGAAGTTCCAGAGGAGGAGGGGCAAGAACAGGACTAGATCTGTGAACAGGTGAGTCTGGTCATCAACACCTGGTTCAGAGAGCAGACAGACTGTGCTATATTGCATTACCGTTACCATGTATCACCATGGATATGAAGCATTATCATTATGTCCCGGCCAGGGTTAGGGTCAGTCATGTCCGGTGAAACTGGCAGCCTGCTTGATCCCCGTCTTGAGAGAGATGGATGGAGGGAGAGAGAGAGTCCTCTTTCTGTTTGTTTCAGTACAGAGCTGTGGCTCGGCACTGTCCGTGGTGCTGAACTGGACAGAGTGGCTCTGCACTGTCCATGGTGCTGAACTGGACAGAGTGGCTCGACACTCCATGGTGCTGAACTGGACAGAGTGGCTCGATACTGTCCATGGTGCTGAACTGGACAGAGTGGCTCGATACTGTCCATGGTGCTGAACTGGACAGAGTGGCTCGATACTGTCCATGGTGCTGAACTGGACAGAGTGGCTTGACACTCCGTGGTGCTGAACTGGACAGAGTGGCTCGATACTGTCCATGGTGCTGAACTGGACAGAGTGGCTCGATACTGTCCATGGTGCTGAACTGGACAGAGTGGCTCGATACTGTCCATGGTGCTGAACTGGACAGAGTGGCTCGATACTGTCCATGGTGCTGAACTGGACAGAGTGGCTCGACTACTGTCCATGGTGCTGAACTGGACAGAGTGGCTCGGCTACTGTCCATGGTGCTGAACTGGACAGAGTGGCTCGACACTCTGTGGTGCTGAACTGGACAGATTGGCTCGACACTGTCTGTGGTGCTGAACTGGACAGAGTGGCTCGGATACTGTCCATGGTGCTGAACTGGACAGAGAGTGGCTCGGATACTGTCCATGGTGCTGAACTGGACAGAGTGGCTCGATACTGTCCATGGTGCTGAACTGGACAGAGTGGCTCGATACTGTCCATGGTGCTGAACTGGACAGAGTGGCTCGACACTGTCCGTGGTGCTGAACTGGACAGCCAGTGGCAAGGCAACTGAAACGTTTAATTTCCCTCTCATTGACTTATACAAAAACAAAGACTGAAAACGGATATATATATATCTTCAACTCGTGAAATGAATACTCGAGTATCCCAAATAATAATCGAAATGAAATGTGCGTATAAATGCACAGACGCCTGCTAGGGAATCCGCTAACTCACTCAATTCCCTTTATAATAATAATAATAATAGATACTATTTCCCCTCCTTTTGCTTTGCTTCTCCAGATGTCTGCCGATGAACCTGGTGAAAGAGGACCTGCAGGGGATCCACAAGGACCGCATGAAGATCGGAGCCAGTCTGGCTGACGTGGACCCCATGCTGATAGACAAGACGGTATGTGGAGTAAGGCTGTCTCCCCGAAGCCTGCTTTTGGGATTCGAACTTCGTCAGGGTTTTTTGAACGGACGTTCGAACCTTAGTTTTTAATAAAAACCAAAAAATGCAAATTTTTTCTAAATATATATTTTCTTTAAATTCTTTTTTTTATGAATATCCTCAAACTAAATCCTCAATTTGAATAAAGTGAGTAATCTGATTAAATTCGTTTTTTTTTCTTTTTATTAAATCAACTTTCTTTAATGAATATAACTCATCAGTTTTTAATACTATAATATTAGTGTAGCCTAATCTTTATCTGCAACTGTGAAAAAAAAACCATTGGTTTAAACGGAATGAATAGACTCATAAAAAAATATATTTTCCATTTATTTAAATAAAAAATTCTAATGTTGAATTCGAATGCCAACGTAACGAACGAAGATCCGAACGTTTGGGCTCAGCTCTAATGTGGAGTGGATGGATGGCTAGATGGTAGGGACCGTGTGTACAGACCCACTGGTACAGAGGATGGAGGGCTAGATGGTAGGGACCGTGTGTACAGACCCACTGACAGACAGGTAGACTCATGGTCAGACAGACGGGTAGACTCATGGTCAGACAGACAGGTAGACTCATGGTCGGACAGACAGGTAGACTCATGGTCAGACAGACGGGTAGACATGGTCAGACAGACAGGTAGACTCATGGTCAGACAGACGGGTAGACATGGTCAGACAGACAGGTAGACTCATGGTCAGACAGACAGGTAGACTCATGGTCGGACAGACAGGTAGACTCATGGTCGGACAGACAGGTAGACTCATGGTCAGACAGACAGGTAGACTCATGGTCAGACAGACAGGTAGACTCATGGTCGGACAGACAGGTAGACATGGTCGGACAGACAGGTAGACTCATGGTCAGACAGACAGGTAGACTCATGGTCGGACAGACAGGTAGACTCATGGTCGGACAGACAGGTAGACTCATGGTCAGACAGACAGGTAGACTCATGGTCAGACAGACAGGTAGACTCATGGTCGGACAGACAGGTAGACTCATGGTCGGACAGACAGGTAGACTCATGGTCGGACAGACAGGTAGACTCATGGTCGGACAGACAGGTAGACTCATGGTCGGACAGACAGGTAGACTCATGGTCGGACAGACAGGTAGACTCATGGTCGGACAGACGGGTAGACTCATGGTCGGACAGACGGGTAGACTCATGGTCGGACAGACGGGTAGACTCATGGTCAGACAGACAGGTAGACTCATGGTCAGACAGACAGGTAGACATGGTCAGACAGACAGGTAGACTCATGGTCAGACAGACAGACTTTGGCGCACGCCTCACATATCGGCATGTAACTCGAGAACCGCTGAACGGATTCTGTCACCTGGAGGGGCAATCGACAGGCAACAAATAGGGCTTTAATTCCATCTATATATTGTATTAAAAGAAATGCACACCCGAGCCGCTAGAGGTCGGCAAAGAATCGTCCACATGTGGGCCCTTGGATGTTAAGAGGTTAATGCATTATACAGGATATCGCTGTTTTTATCCCCCTACTATAGACAATGTGAACATAATACTGCTGTACACTAATAGTGTGTGTGTGTGTGTGTGTGTGTGTGTGTGTGCAGGTGCGCTTCGAGAGCGTGGGGGGGCTGAGCAGACACATCTCGGCCCTGAAGGAGATGGTGGTGTTTCCGCTCCTCTACCCAGAGGTCTTCGAGAGGTTCAAGATACAACCACCCAGGTGTGTGACCCCTGACCCTAACCCTAACCCACGTACCAGGCTTTAACCACCCAGGTGTGTGACCCCTGACCCTAACCCTAACCCACGTACCAGGCTTTAACCACCCAGGTGTGTGACCCCTGACCCACGTACCAGGCTTTAACCACCCAGGTGTGTGACCCCTGACCCTAACTAACCCACGTACCAGGCTTTAACCACCCAGGTGTGTGACCTTTAACCCTAACCCACGTACCAGGCTTTAACCACCCAGGTGTGTGACCCCTGACCCTAACTAACCGTACCAGGCTTTAACCACCCAGGTGTGTGACCCCTGACCCTAACTAACCCACGTACCAGGCTTTGAAATGCTCTACAGTTTAATTAGTGTAGTGAAACTGTACTCTTCAGTAAAAATGTCCTTCCATCTTTGCAAATATCTTTTGGATGGATGATTTATAAAAGGCTGGTGTTTTTGGAATCTTTTGTGTGCGTTGTTAATTTTAACTACATCTTGGGAGAAAAGACAAAGCACTTCATTTCTGATCTATGTAGTTTGTGTCATCTTTTCTGTTTATTTTGTACGTTGAGATTTTATATGTAGCATCAAGTAAACCATGTGGGATGGTTATGACATGGAAGTAAAAAGATATTGTAAACGGGGATAAATCATAATGGGTATACCTCTATAATTGAAAATGTGTGTCTTTCTCTCTCTATCTCGCTCTCTCTCGCTCTCTATATAGGGGCTGTCTGTTCTATGGCCCACCAGGTACTGGTAAAACGCTGGTGGCCAGGGCTCTGGCTAACGAGTGCAGCGATGGAGAGAGGAAGGTGTCCTTCTTCATGAGGAAAGGGGCCGACTGTCTCAGCAAGTGGGTGGGGGAGTCTGAGCGACAGCTTAGGCTGCTGTTTGACCAGGTAGATTTTTGATTTGATTGAAGTTTATTTCAAATATGCAACATGACAATATGCAACATGACAAACAAACATCAAGTACATATATAGCCATAAGCCGTTCAAATAATAAATGTATATAAAAAAAAATAAAAAAATAACAAAGAACAAACAAAAAAGTAAAACTACATTTTTTTTTGTCATTTACATATTTGAAAAGGAGTGGGAAGAAGCATACACTTATTTAATCCCACCCATATTTACTCATCAGAACATACTGTATTTTATTTACTAATTCATACATTACTAGATATTGAACAAGATGGAACAAGAGAGGATGTTTGACCAGGTAGATGGAACAAGAGAGGATGTTTGACCAGGTAGATGGAACAAGAGAGGCTGTTTGACCAGGTAGATGGAACAAGAGAGGATGTTTGACCAGGTAGATGGAACAAGAGAGGATGTTTGACCAGGTAGATGGAACAAGAGAGGCTGTTTGACCAGGTAGATGGAACAAGACGGGCTGTTTGACCAGGTAGATGGAACAAGAGAGGCTGTTTGACCAGGTAGATGGAACAAGAGAGGATGGTTGACCAGGTAGATGGAACAAGACGGGCTGTTTGACCAGGTAGATGGAACAAGAGAGGATGTTTGACCAGGTAGATGGAACAAGAGAGGCTGTTTGACCAGGTAGATGGAACAAGAGAGGCTGTTTGACCAGGTAGATGGAACAAGAGAGGCTGTTTGACCAGGTAGATGGAACAAGAGAGGCTGTTTGACCAGGTAGATGGAACAAGAGAGGCTGTTTGACCAGGTAGATGGAACAAGAGAGGCTGTTTGACCAGGTAGATGGAACAAGAGAGGCTGTTTGACCAGGTAGATGGAACAAGAGAGGCTGTTTGACCAGGTAGATGGAACAAGACGGGCTGTTTGACCAGGTAGATGGAACAAGAGAGGATGTTTGACCAGGTAGATGGAACAAGAGAGGCTGTTTGACCAGGTAGATGGAACAAGGGAGGATGTTTGACCAGGTAGATGGAACAAGAGAGGATGTTTGACCAGGTAGATGGAACAAGAGAGGCTGTTTGATCAGGTAGATGGAACAAGAGAGGCTGTTTGACCAGGTAGATGGAACAAGACAGGCTGTTTGACCAGGTAGATGGAACAAGAGAGGATGTTTGACCAGGTAGATGGAACAAGAGAGGCTGTTTGGTATCAGCCCTGTATCCTGTTCCAGTATTGGGGTCTATGCAGCCCAACACACAACGCAACACAAGTGTCATATATATTTAGTTATCGTTCCTCTCAGGCGTACCAGATCATATATATTTAGTTATCATTCCTCTCAGGCGTACCAGATCATATATATTTAGTTATCGTTCCTCTCAGGCCTACCAGATCATATATATTTAGTTATCGTTCCTCTCAGGCGTACCAGATCATATATATTTAGTTATCGTTCCTCTCAGGCGTACCAGATCATATATATTTAGTTATCGTTCCTCTCAGGCGTACCAGATCATATATATTTAGTTATCGTTCCTCTCAGGCGTACCAGATCATATATATTTAGTTATCATTCCTCTCAGGCGTACCAGATCATATATATTTAGTTATCGTTCCTCTCAGGCGTACCAGATCATATATATTTTGTTATCATTCCTCTCAGGCGTACCAGATCATATATATTTAGTTATCGTTCCTCTCAGGCCTATCAGATCATATATATTTAGTTATCGTTCCTCTCAGGCATACCAGATCATATATATTTAGGTATCGTTCCTCTCAGGCGTACCAGATCATATATATTTAGGTATCGTTCCTCTCAGGCGTACCAGATCATATATATTTAGTTATCGTTCCTCTCAGGCGTACCAGATCATATATATTTTGTTATCATTCCTCTCAGGCGTACCAGATGCGTCCTGCCATCATTTTCTTTGATGAAATCGACGGTTTGGCTCCGGTCAGGTCTAGCAGACAGGACCAGATCCACAGGTGAGTCTTCTTAGCATATTTTGCATCTTAACGTCTAGTTTCATTACTTGTTTCTGGGTCAGCTAGCTGATATCCATTGCCAACTAACAGACTAACTGATGGGCCAAGATATATCTCCCTCTCTCTCTCTCTCTCATCATAATAATTGTCTTTGATGTATTAGGGACAGAGAGGAGGTAGTGATTACACTTACTATGCTACAATAATATTAATATCCTCCTCCTGCAGCTCCATAGTGTCCACCCTCCTGGCCTTGATGGACGGTCTGGACAGCCGGGGGGAGGTGGTGGTGATCGGAGCCACTAACAGGCTGGACTCCATCGACCCGGCGCTCAGACGACCAGGACGCTTCGACCGGGAGTTCCTCTTCGGCCTGCCGGACAGAGAGGTCAGTTCCTCTCTGTTGGACTCAAACTTATATAAAGTCTGCAGAAACCAGAGAAGTTGGACTCAAACGTATATAAAGTCTGCAGAAACCAGAGAAGTTGGACTCAAACTTACATAAAGTCTGCAGAAACCACAGAAGTTGGACTCAAACTTACATAAAGTCTGCAGTTTCTCCATAGATAAATTATTTTGTGCACCCACAGAATAATTATTTGTATATGTATGTATATATATATATGTTTTATCTTTTTAATTAAAAAAGTTCTGAAACAGAAAATGTACACAGAACATACCTCTGGGTGTTCTCAGTGTCATCTTTACCATCTTTCATAATTCAGAAATGTCCCTTTTTTTTTTCTTTTTTTTTTTTAATAAATAAGGCATTCATTATTTATTAATAATTTGAAAAGACTTGAGAATGAAATGGCTAATTGTCTTATTATTCTCTGCGTCTCTCCAGGCCAGGAGGGATATTCTGCAGATCCACACCCGGCAGTGGACCCCTCGGCCCTGCGACGCCTTCCTGGAGGAGCTGGCCGACAAGTGTGTCGGTACGTCAGCGCCTCCTCCCTAGTCCATTGTTTGTTCTCAGAACGACTTAAACCTTAAGCAGGCCTGAAAACCAACTATCTATTTCAAAAGGCCTTTGATTGCTAGCTTTTTTTCTTGTGATTTTCTTTTTTCTTGTGATGTTGTCTTTAATTGTCTGTTTATACTATGTTTTTAACTGTTCTATTTTTATTCTGTATATTATTAACACTTTGATCGCCATGGTTAAATTCATAATTTACCATCCCTAGCCAGCTCTATTTGTCTATGGAGAAGTTCCCCTTCTTTGCAGGGCTATAACTTTTTAAATTGTATTGCTAAATTGACATTATTATGGCCCATTCAATGTCCTATATCTATTGTTCAGGGTGTAGCAACGTTATACTTTTTCATTCACATATTCATACTAAAATACGGTCTAAAGTATAAGTATGTTTTTATCGTTTTCTGCAGCTTTCTCCAGAACTTGATTTATAGCCCTAAATGCATTATATTGATGATCAAATACAGTTTGATAGCGATCGGTGCCAGATAAAAAATTTCAACTGCACGTAGTTCTAGAAGTTACTACGTATGATCTGATGTTGACCGGATGGGCGGGGGGTCGTTTATAATTCCGTGGGCAACGTTATATCATTCATCTAGTGTGGGTGATATGATCATTAGAGCAGTTAGTATAGAGGACATTAGAAAATAACGCTGAAACTCACCGTAGCTTCCTCACGCCGCTGGCAGATGAGCGTGGAACAGAATTTTTTCTATTATGGGATGGAGAAATACCCGATCCATTTTCACGTTGTATAATAGTATATACTAGGGGTGTAACAGTACACAAAATCCACGGTTCGGTACGTACCTCGGTTTTTAAGTCACGGTTCGGTATTTTTTCGGTACAGGGGGGGGGGGGGCGATACCAGTGCATGCATTAATTTTTTTTTTTTTATTATATAAATTATACTTTTTTTTTTATATATATATATTAGTGCTGTCAAACGATTAAAATATTTAACTCGATTAATCGCACGATTGTCCATAGTTAACTCGCGATTAATCGCAAATTAATCACATTTTTTTTTCATTTTTTTTTATACCTTAAACAGATCTTTTTCAAGTTCCAAGTTTTAATACTCTTATCAACATGCGAGTCAACAAATGCTTGCTTTGTGCAGCCATTTAACACAAAAGGATGACCCTCATGCATTGCAAATTTGCATCAAATTCAAAACAGAGTGATGCACAAAATAACTTAAAAGAAAATAATAATTTAAAACAATGAATAAAGTGTGCATGAAATAATAGGGGAAAGAAAACGTTAGGAACTTGTTACATTCACACACACACAAGGGCTGATTAATCACACACCCCCCTCTCTCCCTCACACACACACTCTCCCAGCTCTTTTTCTCTTTTGCCCCTTCCTCATCTCTCTCACCCCCCTCTCTCTCTATATCTCACACACACACACACACACACACACACACACACACACACACACACACACACACACACACACACACACTTCAGAAACAAACATAGTATCAATGAGAGCATCAATAATATATAAGCAAAGGAAACAATATAAGCACCGGAGTGAAGTCTAGTTAAAAAAAAAAAAAAAAAAAAAAATTTTAGTTAATCTTGAGTTAAAAAAATTAGTGGCATTAATAGAATCGGGAGTTAACGCGATATTAACGCGATATATTTGACAGCCTTAATATATATATATATATATATATATATATATACAGCTACTGTTTTATATATACTGTTTTTTAGTAATAACTAGAGAGTAATGGTATTTATTCAACAACAGGTGATTGATTAATGATACTGTATTATGGGGCTGCAGCACTGCAGATATACCCTACTCCAATGATCCACTCACTTTGCACTCGCTACCCAGTGGCTCTGCAGATATACCCTACTCAGTCTACAGGCTCCGGTGAAGTAGCACAGAGGATCTGTTGTGATTTTTGCACAATAAATATTCAACATTCTCTTTTGAGACTCCGCCTCAGACTCTTATCATTTGGCACTAAAAGCTAAACATTGTCACCGATATGGCTGTCCGCAACATGTCATTAATTGTGTGCGAGAGGTCGATCAGTCACCACGTTAGCGTGAGCTAAGTTAGCATGAGCTAACGTTAGATGGAAACAAGACAATATAACGTTACTGGTGAAAAAGTGATTTACCTTGGAATACTCCTGTGCCAACTTGCTGTACTTTGCTTGCAGGTCTGCAGCCATTATTGCTGGATTATGAATAGCCCCAACTTTAGTCATGGTAACATTAAAGCTAAAACTAGCTTTTCGGTTAGCTCTTCAGCTAATGCTAATAACACCAGCAAGCGAACCCATCAGAGCTCCCCGTCAACAGCGCTCTGTCGGGAGGATGGCATTTAAGAAAGTATCTGCTGTTAAAATGACAAACAGCATTGACACTTTAATTCACGGTCGGTTAAACACACGTTTGTTTTATAATGCTCACAGCAGACCGCAGTGTTGTTGATAAATTACGTGGGGCCGGGGGGATTTAAGTTCCGCAAAAAAAGGTTGACCATACCGTTGCAATCGTACGGTGCACAGCCCGTACTGTACCGGAGGACCACATTGACGCGGTACAGTACGTATCCGCGTACCGTTACACCCCTAGTATATACATCCAAATCATGTTGTTTATCGAGTTATTGGCAACGGATCGCTATGTATTGTGTCGAGCTCGAGTCCCGGGACCTATAGCGAGTGATCGGACCGAATTGAAATGAGCACCAGCTTCTACATCCTGTTTCTCCCCTGGGCGATCCCCCGATCGGCCACCAGATGGCGCTCTTGAACCGTTAGAGAGTTGAGTGGAGCTCAGCAGTATATCTCAGGTCCCCGGGGGAGAAATATGATTTTGATCACAGATTTTTGAAATATTGATATCAAAGACGTGTTACGGCGTCTTCGGCAGAATGAGCATGGCGGGGAAAGACGAGCTTCGGCGTCTCCGGCGATTAAAGTGTTAATAATTATAATTTTTTTTTTTTACCGTTTTAACCCTGTAGCACTTTGGGATCCTAGTGAACGAAAAGTGCAATACAAATACAATTTATTATTTATTGTTGTTGGTCGATCTTTTTGCTTTTTCTCCCTGCCGAATGAGATATTTGGGTTCATCCTCTGGCAAGCATTAGATTTAAAGAGGTCCATCTGCATGATTGCATAATTATACAAAACGCAGATTTTTCTGATTTGTTGATGAAATCAACGAATTGATGAGTTGACAATTCCTATGACTATTAGTCGACTAAAAGTTTCTTTACTGGAGGACGTGTGTGTATCAGAATCAGTAAGGTCTTTATTGCAGTTTACACATAGATTTCTTGCGTGCCTCCCTTTTCTATCCCTGACCGACTCTCTGTCTCCTAGGTTACTGACGCACTCTCCGTCTCCTAGGTTACTGCGGGGCAGACATCAAGGCTGTGTTCTGTCTCCTAGGTTACTGACGGACTCTCTGTCTCCTAGGTTACTGCGGGGCAGACATCAAGGCTGTGTGTTCTGTCTCCTAGGTTACTGACGCACTCTCTGTCTCCTAGGTTACTGCGGGGCAGACATCAAGGCTGTGTGTTCTGTCTCCTAGGTTACTGACGCACTCTCTGTCTCCTAGGTTACTGCGGGGCAGACATCAAGGCTGTGTGTTCTGTCTCCTAGGTTACTGACGGACTGTCTCCTAGGTTACTGCGGGGCAGACATCAAGGCCGTGTGTTCTGTCTCCTAGGTTACTGATGGACTCTCTCTGTCTCCTAGGTTACTGCGGGGCAGACATCAATGCCGTGTGTTTTGTCTCCTAGGTTACTGATGGACTCTCTCTCTGTCTCCTAGGTTACTGCGGGGCAGACATCAAGGCCGTGTGTTTTGTCTCCTAGGTTACTGATGGACTCTCTCTGTCTCCTAGGTTACTGTGGGGCAGACATCAAGGCTGTGTGTTTTGTCTCCTAGGTTACTGACGGACTCTCTCTCTGTCTCCTAGGTTACTGCGGTGCAGACATCAAGGCCGTGTGTTCTGAGGCGGCTCTGTGCGCTCTGCGTCGCCGCTACCCGCAGATCTACTCCTCCTCACAGAAACTGGTCCTCGATGTCGAATCCATCACCATTGGCAACCGAGACTTCATGTCCGCCATGACCAAGATGGTGCCCGCCTCCCAGAGGTAAAGACCCATCTCATTACTGGATTCTGACATTCAAGAAATCCAGTGTAACCTCTTAAGCCCGACGGGTCCGGTACTGGACCCAAGTCATAAATCCATCTCTACAGACTGTATGAATTAATGTTGCGTTTTTATTTTTTCAAATTTAGCCAAGAGTAAAGACCCTAACCCTGTCAAAACAGCAGTCATAGTGTATATTTTCAGCAATACGTTTGTTTACCAATAGGTTAAAGTGTTATTTCCATCAGCATGTGACTTGTCCCACCAGAGGCGAGAATATATTAGACCACTGCTACTCGCAATTTAAGGACTGGTATAAATCACATTTTGTTTGTAGTCCTATGAGGACAGGAGACCCAGAGCTTTCGAATGGCGTTGGAATTTCGAAAAACGACATTACCCAGCTCAAACCAGCTCCTGTCAATCATATGACTTGTGGATTTTATTTTTATCTTAATTTTCGGGATTATCTACCACAAACCAGAACGTTATTGGCATAAATTAGAATGCAGTTTGTTTATCTACCTTTCTGTGAACGTTTAGCAAAAATCTGCATTGCAATCTGATGAAAAATGGCGGAGCAATTTCCATTATAAAGAAGTAACTGTACTTACAGTAGATTTCATTCACGGTTTGTGAATCATGCCTGGTGATACTAAATCCAGATTGAACTCTGCCATTGAAAAGGGGAGATCTGGCCCGATCCATAGATTTGTAACTTGGCTATAATAAGGTAATTTATAGGCCTGATATTCTTTTTATTTTTTGTATCCACTTTTTTCCGTATTTTTTTTAAAATTTTTCTCCCATCCCAATTTCGTATATAGCCAATTCTCCCCTTCAATTCTCCCCTCCCCTGTCTTGAACGTTGCTAGACTATGCCTCCCGCTGGTCGGCTGTAGTGAGGATAGAAGCCTTGCATCACGTGTCTCCTCCGGTACACGAGGAGGCAGCCTGTCTCATCTTTTCACCAGACAGCGCGGACTCTCAGTGGCGAGGAGTAACGCGTGGGAGGCTCACGCTTCAGTCTCTGCTGTACAGGCGTCACCCAACCGACCTGTAGGAGTCGCTGTCCACAACGACCAATCCCCACCCATCGACTTTCCACCCGCTACCTCTGCCAATTGAGATAGTATGACGACTGGCCCAAGCCGCAGGCAACGCTGACTCGGGGAGTCGAGACCGGAGTCTCTTGCATTGGTGACAAGCGCAATCTCCGCTACGCCACCCAGTCGCGCCATAGGCCTGATATTCTATATTCTATAATAATATTTCAAATAGCATGTGTCCGGATGGCAGAATTCAGTACTGTATCTACAAAACCTTCTGTTTAATCATCTTCCCTTTATCCATTTGCTTAGATTTTGTACACGTGATCTCAAGAAGGTGCTGAACGAGCTCAGTGGCAGTTTTTCATGTCTGGTCATTTTTAGCATGCTGTTATTCACTGTCAAAGATGAAAAAGAAAATAGAATTGATATTCTCCTTTGGTTCATTACAACATGCAAATGGACCTTGTAGAAGTGGAGCAATCTTCCATTTACTTAGGTATGTATTTTTAGGCGGATTTTCTGAAAATGGGGCTAGGGCTTAACACATTGTCCGCCATGCATTGTACCCATCCTTGGGCCCAGTCTGCCAGTGCTGTAACCCTATGGAGATGTTTACCTTCTTTGCAGGGCTATAACTTTTTAAATATTATAGCTATATCGACATTACTATGGCCCATTCAACATCGGTTATCTATCGTTCCGGATGTGGGAACGTTATATTTTTTCATTCATACGTTGTCGTGTTAATACCGTCGTGAATATAAGTGTTTTTAAGGTTTTCTGCAGTAATTCCTAAAACGCGAGTTATAGGCCCTGACGAATATGACAGATTATCGATTGGCGTTTCTTTCCTATACACGCTACCGTACTTTTCGCACTATAAGCCGCACCTGACTATAAGCCGCAGCAGCTAAATTGAATGATGTGTACATATATAAGCCGCACTGGACTATAAGCCGCAGGTGTTTTAATGTTTAATTACCATATGTAATTAGCATTGGGACACAATACTGTCGGACAAATAACAATAATTAACTCATTTACAAGTTGTATTAAGTTTAGCAAATAAGGGAACAGATAAATAACATTTCAATGCAGTCAAAAAAGCAATATTTAGATTTTTACATTTTCGTGTTTGGTCACGTCGAGTCACATATAAGCCGCACCGTTATATAAGCCGCAGGGTCGAAAAATGGGGGAAAAGCCGCGGCTTATAGTCCGAAAAGTACGGTATATTAAAAAATTCACATGTATATGATCGTATACATTATGCTTCATCATGCGTGAAGGAAAGGGGGGGGGGGGGGTCGTTAATAATTCCTTGATCGTCAGTAGCGTCTTTTTTTTTACTATGGGTTGATACGTTGATCAGATGGATTGCCGTGAAATGAATAAACAATCGGGCTTAAAATAACGTTAGTTTCCTCTTACCGTTCGCCGGTGAGACTGGAGGAAAAATATTCCAATTATTTGACATCGATCTGCTAGATCCATTTCCCGTTTGTATGACGCAATAAACGCCGAAATCATATTGATTATTGCGTTTCGAAAGCAATCCCAATGCACTCGAGTGTGTATCTAGATCCACGCTACAAGATATTACTGCCGGAGGAATTTCCTTGATGCACCGAGCGCCACTTCCGGTTTGGCTTGGAGTGTAACTCGCCTGACATCCACCAGGCGGCGGTATTGAGGCGTTGCAATATCAGACAGGGTCCAGCTGCAGTCCCGGAGGGAGGCTAGATGAATTATGAATGCCATTGCGAAAAAATTAAATATTGATCCCAAAAACGAGTTAACTCGTTTCTGGCGCACAACGCATGGCGGGCAATAACGAGTATACTAGTTTTTGGCGTCCAATGTGTTAAGAGGTTAATACAATTCTCATAATTAAATTGTAATAATAAAATGTTAACATGTATTTATTGTTTCAATCTGATTCATTTGTTTACTTTTGGGTTCCTAATAATCATTTTATTTGTATTTATTACAAACCAATCCTAGGCCCTTCTAGTACATATACTGTATTTGGAGGAATAAATAGTGATTCTGATTTAAAGATGATGATGATTACTCTACATAATAATGTTATCTATAGAACCTTTATCTGTATTTAAATGTTATGTTTCTGCTCCTGATGTGATTGTGATGTGATCGTCAGGGCGGTGGTGTTGTTATGTTTCTGCTCCTGATGTGATTGTGATGTGATCGTCAGGGCGGTGGTGTTATGTTTCTGCTCCTGATGTGATTGTGATGTGATCGTCAGGGCGGTGTTGTTATGTGTCTGCTCCTGATGTGATTGTGATGTGATCGTCAGGGCGGTGGTGTTGTTATGTTTCTGCTCCTGATGTGATTTTGATGTGATCGTCAGGGCGGTGGTGTTGTTATGTGTCTGCTCCTGATGTGATTGTGATGTGATCGTCAGGGCGGTGGTGGTGTTATTTTTCTGCTCCTGATGTGATTGTGATGTGATCGTCAGGGCGGTGGTGTTGTTATGTTTCTGCTCCTGATGTGATTGTGATGTGATCGTCAGGGCGGTGGTGTCTCCAGCCAAGCCTCTGGTCCCAGCCCTCCGCCCTCTGCTCAGCGCCGCCCTGCAGGATGTCATCGGCGTTGCCAGCAGGCTGTTCCCCCACGCAGAGCAGGGCTTGAAGAGGAAGAGAGATCCAGGTACACAAGACAAGATGCACCGATTTGAAAATTGTGGCCGATACCGATAACCGATATTAACACTTTGATCGCCAGGGTTAAATTCATAATTTACCATCCTTCGTCAGCCCTATTTAACATGGAGAAGTTCCCCTTCTTTGCAGGGCTATAACTTTTTAAATTGTATTGCTAAATTGACATTACTATGGCCCATTCAACGTCCTATATCTATTGTTCAGGGTGTAGCAACGTTATACTTTTTCATTCACATATTCATACTAAAATACGGTCTAAAGTATAAGTATGTTTTTATCGTTTTCTGCAGCTTTCTCCAGAACTTTATTTATAGCCCCAAATGCATTATATTGATGATGAAATACAGTTTGATAGGAATCTGCGCGAGAAAAAAAATTTCAACTGGACGTACTTCTAGAAGTTACTAAGTATGATCTGATGATGACCGGATGGGGGGGGGGGGTCGTTTATAATTCCGTGGCAAACGTTATATGATTCATCTAGTGTGGGTGATATGATCATTAGAGCAGTTAGTATCGAACACATTGAAAAATAACGTTGAATCTTACCGTATCTTCCTCGCGCCATTGGGCGATGAGCGTGGAACAGACATTTTCCTATTATGGGATGTAGAAATATCCGATCCATTTCCAGGTTGTATAATAGTATATACGTCCAAATCATGTTGTTTATCGAGTTATTTGCAACCGATCGATGTCCAGTGTATCAAGATGGAGTCCTGCTAACGATAGCGAGTGCCCGGACGAAATATGGGCGAGCACCACTTCAGGCGCGTCACTTCCTGTTTGGGCGATCCGCCGATCCGCCACCAGATGGCGCTCTTGAACTGTTGGAGAGTTGAGAGGGGCTCAACAGTAGATCTCAGGTCTCCGGGGGAGAAATATGATTTCGATCACAGATTTTTGAAATATTGATATCAAAGACACTGTCCAGCGTCTTTGGCAGAATAAGCATGGCGGGGAAAGACGTGTCCAAGCGTTTTTGGCGATTAAAGTGTTAATATTGCTGTTCTGGCCGATTTTTGTATGATAATCAAATAAAGAGCTATTTTCCAAAACGCATTTTTTTTTACTTTTGCTATTTATTTTCAGAAATGACTGATATATTTTGAAACTATTTAACACATTCGGGGCCAGACCCCAGATATCCCGGGTTAACTCGCCATGCGTTGGCCGCCAAACCCGAGAAAAGTCTGGTTTTCTATCGTTATTTCTTTTATTCGATATTTCCATTCATAATCCATCGAGGGAGCCTGTGTTATCATCACTGAGATCGCAAACGTCCAATACCTCCGCCTTGCGGCCGGTATTGCACATCCTTGGAAACTCTCTGGCTTGGGCTGTACGTCGATCTAAAAAGTCCGGTCCGGGTTTTCCTAGTCGGGCATGGCGAACGGTTATAACACATTGGGATTAGACAGAATTACTCTAAAACTATACTCATATTCACCACGGTATTAACACTTTGAGTGCCAACAACGCTATATGTCGTTAGTTCATGCCGACCGTTGAATGCCAGCGACGACATATAGCGGTTGTTTGTTGTTTTTAAAAATGTATTAGCGTTTTGAATTAATATTTCATCTTCGCTACGTAATGGCAGGCAAGTGAGACGTCGTTTTGTCTCCTGACCACCGAGTGATGTATATACATGTAGTACAATGCCAACGAACATGTAGGATGCTCAACGAACAATAACACTATGTAACAACCATCAAATGCACTCACAGCACACACATCCACACGCACACACTCACTTTAAACTAACGACTCACTGCAGCACCCACTTTAGAACACCTAAGCACACTTTATATTTATTGGTAAAGAATTTGCACTACAACCGATACCTCATTACACCTTACTGTAAATTGTACCTCATCCCACTTCTGCTTTGCACTGTATAGTAGGGGTGGACGGTATGGTCTAAAATTTATATCACGGTATAATTTGAAGCATAGACGGTAACGGTATATATCACGGTATCAGTGTTTCCGCTAGAATTTTTTTTTTGCCTGATAGGCAGGCTATAATTTATAAATAATGACATCCTCAAGGCATGTAGATTTATAATATTTTAACTTAAAACTAGGCTACTTTTGCGTATACAGTCATTATATTCCAAATAAAATAAGTCCTGAGTCGAAACTCCGTGCTGCTCCCAACGAATCCCAATAGTATGCAACTGCAGAGCCGCAGAGTAGGGGCGCTTTCAGGTCCGGTCACAGGCCCGGCTCAACAGCGCCCCCCACCCAACGGCTGAATTGCCAATGGCTGAATTGGAGTACTGCACTGTGCCGGTACAGATGGGTGGGTTATGGTGGATTCTGCGGCTCTGCAGCTGCATATGCTTCTCGCAAAATCCAGCATCCAGCCCCGCTGCCCAGCTGTCGTTATCAGAACACTACACACATCATAATGTTCACAGCAAACTGTAGTTGATCACCAGGTATGTTTTATTAACGTAGAATAATTCATATAAGAAAAACGATAGGGAAATCTCTTACCTTTCTCCACTGGTTAAAAATGCCAGGAACTGAAATTGAAACTTGCTGTGCGCCGCGGTGATATGTGTTTATTATGAAATGACAATTGCGTGTTGACACGCCCACTGCGCGAAGCCTCCTAAATAACTTTTTCCAGTTTGCACATATCTATTATCTATGACTAATTCTATCTATTTTTAGAGGCAAATGCGAGTGAAATAGTCGCGCTGTGGTTACATGACGTCATTGCTATTTTAGAGCTGCTCTACCGGTTACAAGGTATAGTCAAAATCTATACCGTAGAGCAAATTCATACCGTATACCGTTTATACCGTCCACCCCTACTGTATAGTATATTGTATTGTAACTCAGTTACTTCTACTCTACATTGAACATTGTATATATGTACATACTGAACACTTGTCTACGTACTTTACTTCCATTTTATACTTGCTATACTTATTTTATACTTATCTATTTGTGCCTAGCACAGTCTCTGGAGCGTAACAGAAAGAAGCATTTTGTATAATTAAAAGTATTCTGTACTTCTGTATGACAACTAATAAAGAAACTAAACTAAACAAAGCAGTAGGTGGCGATGTAGTTCAAACATGAAGGCCATTTTCAACCAATCAGAAAGGTTGAACGAGTCACTCCACATCCTGCTCAAAATCTCAGAAAGCCACCATCTTTAAATACCTCGCATGAGCCATTTAGCAACATAGCATTTATTTTTCAGCAAGAAACAAAGTTCAATAAACAAAAACGGATACATTCACTGTGTTCTGCCTCATTTGTTGATGATTTGTTGATGAAACAAAACTAACATCAACACAATTGACCACCAAGAGCAGAGTTTAGTCTCGCAAAAAGATCGCTGATTTTGTTAGCTTACGTGCGAACATGATTGGGATATGCCATTATAACAGTATAGCATTGTGGCTATCGTACATTAACCTAGTAATGAATGGATGAAAATGTTATTTAACACTATGGTCGCCAAAAACGCCGTAGGACGTCTTTCCTCGCCATGCTCATTCTGCCGAAGACGCCGTAACACGTCTTTGATATCAATATTTCAAAAATCTGTGATCGAAATCATATTTCTCCCCCGGGGACCTGAGATATACTGCTGAGCTCCATTCAACTCTCTAACGGTTCAAGAGCGCCATCTGGTGGCCGATCGGCAGATCGCCCAAACAGCAAACCGGAAACGGAAACTGGTGCTCATCCAAATTCGGTCCGACCACTCGCTATAGCTCCCGGGACTCCATCTTGACACACTGGATAATCGATCGCTCACCCTAACTCGATAAACAACATGATTTGGACGTATATACTATTATACAACCTGGAAATTGATCGGGTATTTCGACATCCCATAATAGAAAAAATTATGTTCCACACTCATCCCCCAACGGCGCGAGGAAGCCACGGTGAGTTTCAGCGTTATTTTCTAATGTCCTCTATACTAACTGCTCTAATGATCATATCACTCACACTAGATGAATGATATAACGTTGCCCACGGAATTATAAACGACCCCCCGCCGATCCGGTCAACATCAGATCATATGTAGTAACTTCTAGAAGTACGTGCAGTTGACATTTTTTATCTGGCACCGATCGCTATCAAACTGTATTTCATCATCAATATAATGCATTTGGGGCTATAAATCAAGTTCTGGAGAAAGCTGCAGAAAACGATAAAAACATACTTATACTTTAGACCGTATTTTAGTATGAATATGTGAATGAAAAAGTATAACATTGGGGAGCTCCAGTAGCTCACCGCGTATCTCGGCGCTATTTTGGCATCGGGGACAACCGTGCGCGTCACGGATCTGGGGTACACGAGTTCGACTCCCGGACTCGCCGTATTTTCTCAGTGTCTTCCCCTGATCTATATCCCATTCAACCTGTTTCTGTCGGTCATGCTTGACCAGAAAAAGCGATAAACGCTAAAAAATGAAGTAAAAAAAAAAAAAAAAAAAAGTATAACATTGCTACACCCTGAACAATAGATATAGGACATTGAATGGGCCATAATAATGTCAATTTAGCAATACAATTTAAAAAGTTATAGCCCTGCAAAGAAGGGGAACTTCTCCATAGACAAATAGAGCTGGCGAGGAATGGTAAATTATGAATTTAACCATGGCGATCAAAGTGTTAACAGATTGCAGAATGGGTACAATACGGCTCAATACAAACAATTGTTAAGGGGATGCAGACTGTTGTACTTTGGACTGGGTTCCTTATAGCAATAACTTGACAACACATGATCTTAGTTTAGCCGCAGCTACAGGCAATCTGAGGAGGACGCAGCTGATATCCTGTATAGGTCCAGCCAGGGGAGAATTTGGCGTTGGTGTTTACTACTGCGCATTTGCGTTGGGCAAGAACGGCTCCGTATCCGGCTCGCGCAAATTACATGGCACTGTTGTCGACTAGTTTCCAAAACGAAAACACCCTTTCAGCGCTGCCGCTAGGAAAACGCGTTTTCCTGCCAAAATGGCGTTTCCTTTTAACTTTGACATGCAGATGTAATCATTCGAAAATACAACGTTGCTGTTTTTCCGCAGTGTAACCATGGCCTAAGCCTTCGCAAATTTCCCCGACCTCCCATTGACTTCAGTGCTGCCACTCTAGCCCATTATATGGTCAAATGGGCGTGGCACTCAATTTGTTAAGGGGGGAGGGAATTTGGCCAGGAACGTCGGGGAACCCCCTACCCTCTTTGCGATGGGCGCCCTGGGTTTATCTCAACCTGATGTTTGTTAAAAACCTATAGGGTATCATTGTTTTACTGAATGTTTATTTCTTGTGTGTGTCCAGATGTGCCCAGCGGAGAATGTGAGGATGATCTGATGTTCAGTGACGATGAGGACTGTTCCAGCAACCTTCAGGCATCAACTTCAACGGGAGGCCTCAACTTCAACAGGTGGGTCAGGCTTCATTACATTCCTTTAAGTCGGTGTTTCCCATTAATTACCTAGACTGTGGCGGTCTAATTAGTCGCGCCACAGTTTTATAATGAACCGAAAATATCTTTTTATTATTAAAAAGAAAAGTATATTTTTAAGTATAAAGTATTAGCAGTGACTGTGGTAGTAATCGTAATAGTAATCCAGTATATTATTTTATTTTCTAAAAAAAAAAAAAAACAGTTCATCACAGGTAACCACTTTTGCTTCATTTCTTTAATGGCTCAAATGTATGCTCTAGTCCAGTGGTTCCCAAACCTCTCCTTGAGACACCCCAGCCGTTCCATGTATTTGTTAAATTCCACCACCAGCACACCTGATTCAACTAATAAAGGGCTTGTTAGGTTGAATCGGGTGTGCTGGTGATGGAATTTAACAAATACATGGAGCGGCTGGGGTGCTTCGAGGAGAGCATTGGGAAGCACTAGTCTAGTCGATTTTGTGTTTTGAGCACAAAGTTCATCATAGATCTGGCCTCTTTTAGTTTGCTCTCAAAGTGCACCAGATTGATCCATTTAACTTTAAAATGTAGAAGAAGAAAAAATTCAGGCGGTGCATGCCACCGGACCCCCCTAGAGGGTCCAAGGTTGACCCACCACAGTCACTGAATCCTGTGGGAAACACTGTTTAGACTATTGCTGTTAACTGTTGTTGTTCTCTCCAGGAGTGTCCTGAGCCAGCCCACCTCCTGCCGCCCCCGGCTGCTGCTGCAGGGCCGCCCCGGCTCCGGGCAGAGCGCCCACCTGGCCCCCGCTCTGCTCCACGCCCTGGAGAAGCTCACCGTCTACACGCTGGACATAGCCGTGCTGTTCGGGGCCAGCGCCACCGCGCCCGAGGAGACCTGCGCTCAGGTGCGGCGAGCCGAACGGCTCTGATGAGACGTTACACATGTTTATTTATTAGATACAGGGGTGACCGTGGCTCAGGAGGTAGAGAGCGGTCGTCTGGTAATCTGAAGGTTTCCCGGTTCGATTCCCGCTCCTCCCGGGCAGCGTGTCGAAGTGTCCTTGAGCAAGACACTTCACCCCTAATTGCTCCCAATGTGCAGGTTGGTGTGTTCACACTCCGCCGTCGCTGTGTGAGTGAACGGGTACAATTTGTGGAACAAAATTGTAATGTGCTTTCGATAAAAGCTGTTACCATACAATTATTGAATTAAATAAAATAGTAACACATATCTATATTAACCTTAACAGAAAAGTGGCAATTTATTTCTTTAGTGGTTGCCAGATTCCATTATTCTAGCATAGAGGTATAGCCTGAAGTCTTGTGTAGTACAGGTCCACATTTTATAAAAATCCGTTTGAGTAAGTGAAGAAATGAGTGCTCGAGAGAGGTTTTAGTAAACCGAATCCAGAATTTTTTTTTTCCAAAATCCTCCGTGGCCATCCATCACTGTGCGTTCTGAAGTCTGAGTCACAACTAATCTTCGCTCGTCAACTTTCACCTACTTCCTATATTCGCACCCCCCCCCCACATGAGGTATCGTTGGAAGCGGACACTCGTTGGCTTCAACACTGACCAATAATTTTCACCATCAGCGGCGATTTGTCAGTTCTCGAGCGTATACAATCCGACGTGGTCATTTGACACGCAACCTGTAAAAAGACGCTCTCCTGACATATCGTCATGTAACTCGAGAACCGAGGCACGGAATTGGTCGAGTGAGGTGGCGTTCGAACGGCGGCAAATTCAAGTTTCGAACGGTATATTATATGATCGGCGGAAAATGCAGCCCCCGAGCCGGTAGACGCTCGCAAAGTGCTGCGACGTGCGTGCATGGGCATGACGGCCCGAACACCGCCCTATACCCCAGTATCCTGTATCCGCAATATAGATCTGTACAGGGTACATAATGTTTATATTCCAACATAGTTGTTATCCTCTTACCATTTCTATGTCCTTTCCTATGTATTATCTATTTTTGCACACGCATGTTCTAAACACACCAGGGTTCAGCTCTTCCTAAGCGTTGCCCTGCCCGTTGCAGATGTTCGTGGAGGCTAAGCGGACCTCCCCCAGCATCCTCTACATCCCCCACATCGGCCAGTGGTGGGAGACGGTGGGAGCCGCTCTCAGAGCCACGTTCCTCAGCCTGCTGCGCTCCATCCCCTCCTTCACGCCCATCCTGCTGCTGGCCACCTGCAGTCTGCCCTACGAGCAGCTCAGTGACGAGGTACGTTGATTGATTGATTGAAAACTTTAATTAACAGATTGCAGAATGGGTACAATACAGTACGGCTCAAATACACACAATTGTTATGGGGATGCAGACCAGAGAAAGACTTTCGTCTTGTTTACATCAGGGTCCCCCATTTTCTATTCATAACATTTATGACATACACAACATACAGATATACAGTACTGTTACATCCAGACATTTATGACATACAAGATATACAAATAAATATACAGTACTGTTTATCGGAACGGACATTTACCTGGGCCAGTTTCGAATTGCAGCCTCCCGTAGGTGCTCTTTGAAAGTGGTTTTGAAGGTGGGTAGGGATTCACATCCCTTTACAGCTGTGGGTAGGGCGTTCCACATTGTTGTGGCATAATTGCTAAACGTGTTTAGTCCCTTGTTTGAGCCGAATCTGGGTTGAACATGATTTATAATGCTCCCTCTGGTGTTGTGGTCGTGGAATTCACTGACCTTTGGGAAGTATTTCGACATGTACATGGGTACCTTTAGTGGTGTAGTAGGGCTGCCGACTAAGGATTTGGATGGTCGACTGATTGGCCAAAATTTGCCGTTAGTAGACCATTTGGGCTGTGGGGGGTGCTTAATGTCTGAAGGAGTCGACTGAAGGCTTCTTGTTCTCTGCAAAAGCATGCAATTGGTCCACTGATGGATACATCTTGATATTTGTCTAGTCTAGTGTGTTCATTAGATGGGTGAAATCCTCTTTCAGTGCCTGTTTTCCTAGGCAGTTAGCTTCTGGTATGCGTGCCATTAGCGTTAGCCACGCTTCTAGGCCTCTTTTCTTTTGGAAAGAATGATAAAAAAATATATATATATATTATAATTTTATTTATTTATTTATTTATATATATTTGACTAAGAGGTTGGCCAGTCGACTACGGCTCCTTTCGACCGATTAGTCGACTAATCGACTAATAGGGGTCAGCCCTATGGTGTAGTCGTGTATCTTGTAGACCAGGCCCATTGCAAGTTATTGTACTCTGTCGTCTACTCTCTACGTACTCACCTGCTCTACCTCAGTACTGACACACCTGCTCTACCCACCTACTCTACCTCAGTACTGACACACCTGACTCACCTGCTCTACCTCAGTACTGACACACCTAAGAACAAATATATATATTATATATATATACACACTCAATCACACACACACTATCTCCATCTCTCTCCTCTTCCTCCCTCTCCCACTCTATCCATCTCTCTCCCCCTCTCCTTATCTCTCATCCCTTTATCTCACTCTCTCTCTCTCTCACCCTGACCTCTCTCTCACCCTGACCTTTCTCTCTCTCACCCTGACCTCTCTCTCTCTCTCACCCTGACCTTTCTCTCTCACCCTGACCTCTCTCTCTCTCTCTCTCTCACCCTGACCGCTCTCTCTCTCTCTCTCTCTCTCTCTCTCTCTCTCTCTCTCTCTCTCTCTCTCTCTCTCTCCAGGTGCAGGAGCTGTTCCGTGTGGAGCATGGGGAGGTGTTCCAGGTGCAGGTTCCCTCCAGCAGGGAGCGCAGGGGCTTCTTCGAGGACGTGGTCGTGCACCAGGCTGCCAAGGCCCCGCCCTCCAGGAAGAAGGCTGGTGAGTCCTGTTCATCATCGCCTTTCCTTCTAAGTTCTCTATATATTAGTCGTATTGTTTTTTTGTTTGTGTGTGTGTGTGTGTGTGTGTGTGTGTGTGTGTGTGTGTGTGTATATATATATGTGTATTAGGCCTGTCCCCGACAAAGGATTTGAGTATAGTCGACTTTGACCAAAATTTGCCGACAGTCAAAGATAAAAAAAAATCATTGGCAGTCGGCTCCTTTCGATCGATTAGTCGACTATTTGACTAGTCGAGGTTAGCCCTAATGTGTATGTGTGTATATATATTAGTGCCGTCAATCGTGAGAGTCAACATGAGAGTCGACAAATGCTTGCTTTATGCAGCCATTTAACACAAAAGGATGACCATAATGCATTACAAATTTGCATCAAATTCAAAACGGAGTGATGCACAAAATAACTTAAAAGAAAATAATAATTTAAAACAATGAATAAAGTGTGCATGAAATAATACGGGGAAGAAAACGTTAGGAACTTGTTACATTCACCTACACAAGGGCTGAGGACTCACACCCCCGCTCCCCCCCCTCTCTCTCTCACACACACACACACACACACTCTCCCAGCTCTCTTTCTCTCTTGCCCCTTCCTCATCTCTCTCACCCACCAATGTAAATGTCACCCCCCCCCCCCCCCTCTCTCTCTCTCTCTCTCTCTCTCTCTCTCTCTCTCTCTCTCTCTCTCTCTCTCTCTCTCTCTCACACACACACACACTTCAGAAAGAAACAAACATAGTATCAATGAGAGTATCAATAATACACCTGAGTGAAGTCTAGGTAAAAAAAAATGTTTAAGGAAAAATAATTCCCTCCTCCTCCCCTCCTCCTCCTCTCCCCTGCTCTCCCTCCTCCTCTCCCTCCTCCTCTTCCTCTCTCCCTCCTCCTCCTCTCCCTCCTCCTCCTCTCCCCTCATGCTCTCCCCTCCTCTCCCTCCTCCTCCTCTCCCCTCCTCTTCCCCTCCTCTCCCCTCCCCTCCTCTTCCTCTCCTCTCCCCTCCTCTCCCTCCTCCTCCTCTCCCCTCCTCTCCCTCCTCTCCCCTCATGGTCTCCCCTCCTCCTCCTCTCCCCTCATGCTCTCCTCTCTCTCCTCCTCTCCTCTCCCCCCCTCCTCTTCTCCCCTCATGCTCTCCTCTCTCCCCTCCTCTTCCTCTCCCCTCTCCTCCTCTCCCCTCATGCTCTCCCCTCATGCTCTCCTTCTCTCCCCAGTGCTCCAGGCTCTGGAGGTGCTCCCCGTGGCCCCCCCCGCTCAGCCCCGCCCCCTGACTGAGAAGGAGCTGCAGCGATTGGAGGAGCAGGAGGAAGACACGCTCAGGGAGCTCCGCCTCTTCCTGCGCGACGTCACCAACCGGCTCTCTCAGGACAAGCGCTTCAAGGCCTTCACCAAGCCCGTGGACTTAGAGGAGGTAGGATTACATTCTTCAGTTTGTGTGCTATTCCATGCTAAACATCGCCCCTTTCCAAAATAATCCAGTCTTTTTTTCTAGATCGTGAGATTGATTGATTGATTGATTGAGTAAAAGACAGCATCCATTACCTCGAAACTGCGATCGTTACCAAAAGCATGTAGCGGCACGGTGGTGTAGTGGTTAATACTGTCGCCTCACAGCAAGGAGGTCCAGGGTTTGATTCCCGCTTGGGGACCAGGTTTCCGCGATGCCAGGTACCCAGGTGGGGTATCTCCCAGGCCTTTCTGTGTGGAGTTTGCATGTTCTCCCCACGTGCTCGCAAGGGTTCCTCCCCCCGATAAGAGAAACCCAATGGAAAAACATGCAAACATGCACAGCTAACGCTGTCGCGTCCGTGACGAAGACGGGCAGGAGCACTTGGATGGTCCCCGGCCGTGGCTCACACCACAGCCCTCGTCTGCTCCCGGCTGCCCTTGGGGGGGGGGGGAAGAACGACAGGATGGGTTAATCGCAGAGGAGTATCGCATCGGCGATCCTAAAGACAATGCATGCTCGTGTGTTCCGGTGTGTGTGTGTGTGTTTAAAAACTAAACACTGTGTGCCGCTAAAACATTGAGTGTTGTTGCATGCCGAATAAAGACCTCTGCGACAGGTCCTGCATTATTATATTATTATGTTTTAGGTTCGGTAAAATACGACACTGTGATCGGTACAAAACCATGTTTTAGGTAAAAAAAAATACCAGCAGGTTACCTAAAATAGACCTTACCTTAGTCAGAAGGTACTCCAAAATGAATAAATCCCAGTCCCATCGCGATCGCAATTACTTGTGTATATTGGGCATGGCTATCATACGGGAAACGATAGGTTTGAGGCATCAAATCTCCGACCGATTGCTCTGTCCTGATTCCCTCTGAGGGGGACGAGTTCCTGCAGCAAAAAAAAGCAGAGAGAGAAAGACCGAGAGACCATACCCAGTTCAAAGGGTAGGCGATACGGCCACCTGGCGGGATTCGATCATCATTGCAATTTTAACGTAGGCAGCGGTGCCAGGGAGACACAGGCAGCTCCGAGCGAGTGTTTAGAATGTGGATCAAAGGATCTAAAAACGAGAACTCGTTTTTGGCGCTCAACCTTTGGCGACGAAACACGAGAATACTCGTTTTTGGCGGCCAATGAGTTAAGAACAGTAGACTATTCGTAAATGATTTTGGTCAGTCATGCACATCCCTAGCTTGAGAGCACGGTATTCAACACATGGGCGATGCAGCTGTTGTGAAGCCAGCTGGACAGCTGTCTGGACGTCCTGCTGGTCACTGACTGACACCAGCTTCTCTATTTCCAACTGTGTCGGAACTAAATCCTTCCGTTTGTTGCTTTCAGTCTTTATGTTCAAACCTGCTTTCCGGAATATTTGAGAAAGCACACATACAGATCACTCGGCTAGGGCTGTAACGAATGTCATTTTTTAACATTCAAAGCTTCTATTGAAGTATTCGAATGAAGCTTTGAAGGTCCGTCGTCATATTTTATGATGTAATCCTATTATTATTATTTATTATTATTATTATTATTATAATTTTTTTTTTTTTTTTTTTTTATAAATATCCTCAAGCTAAATCCTCAATTTGAATAAAGTGATTCATCTGATTAAATGAGTCTTTTTTTTTTTAGGTTCCAGACTACGCTGAGGTGATCAAACAGCCCATGGACCTGTCCACCGCCCTCTCCAGGATCGACCTCCACCGCTACGTGACGGTCCAGGAGTTCCAGCAGGACGTGGACCTGATCTGGCAGAACTGCCTGGAGTACAACCCAGACAGAGACCCCTCAGGTAGAGAGAGAGACACAACCCAGACAGAGACCCCTCAGGTAGAGAGAGAGACACAACCCAGACAGAGACCCCTCAGGTAGAGAGAGACACAACCCAGACAGAGACCCCTCAGGTAGAGAGAGACACAACCCAGACAGAGACCCCTCAGGTAGAGAGAGAGACACAACCCAGACAGAGACCCCTCAGGTAGAGAGAGACACAGACAGAGACCCCTCAGGTAGAGAGACACAACCCAGACAGAGACCCCTCAGGTAGAGAGAGAGACACAACCCAGACAGAGACCCCTCAGGTAGAGAGAGACAACCCAGACAGAGACCCCTCAGGTAGAGAGAGACACAACCCAGACAGAGACCCCTCAGGTAGAGAGAGACACAACTCAGACAGAGACCCCTCAGGTAGAGAGAGAGACACAACCCAGACAGAGACCCCTCAGGTAGAGAGAGACACAGACAGAGACCCCTCAGGTAGAGAGACACAACCCAGACAGAGACCCCTCAGGTAGAGAGAGAGACACAACCCAGACAGAGACCCCTCAGGTAGAGAGAGACAACCCAGACAGAGACCCCTCAGGTAGAGAGAGACACAACCCAGACAGAGACCCCTCAGGTAGAGAGAGACACAACTCAGACAGAGACCCCTCAGGTAGAGAGACACAACCCAGACAGAGACCCCTCAGGTAGAGAGAGACACAACTCAGACAGAGACCCCTCAGGTAGAGAGACACAACCCAGACAGAGACCCCTCAGGTAGAGAGAGAGACACAACCCAGACAGAGACCCCTCAGGTAGAGAGAGAGACAACCCAGACAGAGACCCCTCAGGTAGAGAGAGACACAACCCAGACAGAGACCCCTCAGGTAGAGACACACACACACAGACAGAGACCCCTCAGGTAGAGAGACACAACCCAGACAGAGACCCCTCAGGTAGAGAGAGACAACCCAGACAGAGACCCCTCAGGTAGAGAGAGAGACACAACCCAGACAGAGACCCCTCAGGTAGAGAGAGAGACACAACCCAGACAGAGACCCCTCAGGTAGAGAGAGAGACACAACCCAGACAGAGACCCCTCAGGTAGAGAGAGAGACAACCCAGACAGAGACCCCTCAGGTAGAGAGAGACACAACCCAGACGGAGACCCCTCAGGTAGAGAGAGACACAACCCAGACAGAGACCCCTCAGGTAGAGAGAGACACAACTCAGACAGAGACCCCTCAGGTAGAGAGAGACACAACCCAGACAGAGACCCCTCAGGTAGAGAGAGACACAACCCAGACAGAGACCCCTCAGGTAGAGAGAGACACAACCCAGACAGAGACCCCTCAGGTAGAGAGAGACACAACCCAGACAGAGACCCCTCAGGTAGAGAGACACAACCCAGACAGAGACCCCTCAGGTAGAGAGAGAGACACAACCCAGACAGAGACCCCTCAGGTGGAGAGAGACACAGACAGAGACCCCTCAGGTAGAGAGAGAGACACAACCCAGACAGAGACCCCTCAGGTAGAGAGAGAGACACAACCCAGACAGAGACCCCTCAGGTAGAGAGAGACACAACCCAGACAGAGACCCCTCAGGTGGAGAGAGAGACACAACCCAGACAGAGACTCCTCAGGTAGAGAGAGACACAACCCAGACAGAGACCCCTCAGGTAGAGAGAGACACAACCCAGACAGAGACCCCTCAGGTAGAGAGAGACACAACCCAGACAGAGACCCCTCAGGTAGAGAGAGACATAACCCAGACAGAGACCCCTCAGGTAGAGAGAGACACAACCCAGACAGAGACCCCTCAGGTAGAGACACAACCCAGACAGAGACCCCTCAGGTAGAGAGAGACACAACCCAGACAGAGACCCCTCAGGTAGAGACACAACCCAGACAGAGACCCCTCAGGTAGAGACACAACCCAGACAGAGACCCCTCAGGTAGAGAGACACAACCCAGACAGAGACCCCTCAGGTAGAGAGAGACACAACCCAGACAGAGACCCCTCAGGTAGAGAGAGACACAACCCAGACAGAGACCCCTCAGGTAGAGAGAGACACAACTCAGACAGAGACCCCTCAGGTAGAGAGAGAGACACAACCCAGACAGAGACCCATCAGGTAGAGAGACACACAACTCAGACAGAGACCCCTCAGGTAGAGAGAGAGACACAACCCAGACAGAGACCCCTCAGGTAGAGAGAGACACAACCCAGACAGAGACCCCTCAGGTAGAGAGAGACAACCCAGACAGAGACCCCTCAGGTAGAGAGAGACACAACCCAGACAGAGACCCCTCAGGTAGAGAGAGAGACACAACCCAGACAGAGACCCCTCAGGTAGAGAGAGACACAACCCAGACAGAGACCCCTCAGGTAGAGAGAGACACAACCCAGACAGAGACCCCTCAGGTAGAGAGAGACACAACCCAGACAGAGACCCCTCAGGTAGAGAGAGACACAACCCAGACAGAGACCCCTCAGGTAGAGAGAGACACAACCCAGACAGAGACCCCTCAGGTAGAGAGAGACACAACCCAGACAGAGACCCCTCAGGTAGAGAGAGACACAACCCAGACAGAGACCCCTCAGGTAGAGAGACACAACCCAGACAGAGACCCCTCAGGTAGAGAGAGACACAGACAGAGACCCCTCAGGTAGAGAGAGACACAACCCAGACAGAGACCCCTCAGGTAGAGAGAGACACAACTCAGACAGAGACCCCTCAGGTAGAGAGAGACACAACTCAGACAGAGACCCCTCAGGTAGAGAGAGACACAACCCAGACAGAGACCCCTCAGGTAGAGAGAGAGACACAACCCAGACAGAGACTCCTCAGGTAGAGAGAGAGACACAACCCAGACAGAGACCCCTCAGGTAGAGAGACACAACCCAGACAGAGACCCCTCAGGTAGAGAGAGACACAGACAGAGACCCCTCAGGTAGAGAGAGACACAACCCAGACAGAGACCCCTCAGGTAGAGAGAGACACAACCCAGACAGAGACCCCTCAGGTGGAGACACACACACACAGACACACCAATTTATTATAAATGTAGCAATTTATATCTTTTCAACCCAGTGATAATTAGCCAGTAATTGCATCCATGAGGGAAATCTATGTTAATAAATAGAAGTGAACAGAGTTAAGTAATAAGAATGTGTTAGGGATGCCCCGATCACGTTTTTTTGCCACCGTTCACCGATCGTCTAATGAGACCAATGATGTTATCAGATGTTGATATCATGAGCTATCAGTAGCTAGCCAGCTAGATAATGTTAGACAACGCCTCATGTATTAAACTGAAGTGAATAGTTTACTGGGCCATTTTGTTTAAACAGTAGCTAGGTAGCTAACGTTAGCCAACAGAAGAACGATAGCTAGTTAGCTAACGCTAGCCAACGGCTGCAAAAACGAATGCCAATGATGTCATCACTGACGTTGATATTATGAGCTATCAGTAGCTAGCCAGCTAGATAACGTTAGACAACGCCTCATGTATTAAACTAAAGTGAATAGTTTACTGGGCCATTTTGTTTAATGCTTCAGTGATGTTGAAAGAGGAGCTGTCACGACAAGTTGCGGAGGCTAGGACTCTTGCCATCTTCGGAGCGAATGAGAGGATTTGTTGACGAGACGGGTCTGTGAGGCGGAGGGGAGGGGCAATGCGTGCACTGCACAGCCCGTGTGAGTAGTAGGAGAGAAGACAGCGAGATTTCACCTCCGCTGAGAATTGGATCATGTTTTTCGTGCGCGTCTGCGATCGGTTTTCGCAATCGGCGACTAGAAAGCATTATCGGAATTCCTCAATCTCATATTTATAATGAATATTGGCCAATACCGATCGCTGGCCGATCGCGATCAGGGCATCCCTAGAATGTGTGTGTTCTATGTTAATAAATAGAAGTGAACAGAGTTTAGTAATAAGAATGTGTGTGTTCTAACTTCTATGTTAATAAATAGAACTGAAGACAGAGTTAAGTAATAAGAATGTGTGTGTTTCTCCCAGACCGTCAGATCCGCCACAGAGCCTGTGCTCTGAAGGACACGCTCCACGCCATCGTCAGAGACGAGCTGGACGAGGACTTTGAGAAGATCTGCGAGGAGATCAAGGAGTCGCGCAGCAAGAGAGGAGGTATGTGTGCCCGTCTGTCTGTCTGTCTGGGTCAGTGGTTCTCAAACCTGTTCTACATAGTACTTCAGGTAGATCATTAATGTACAAAGAAAAAAGCAGAGGCCCAAGTATGGATCCTTGTGGGACCCCAACTGGGCCACGGAAAGGCGATTTGACACCGTGGTCTCGTCTCGTCCTTCATGGTGTCTCATGGTGTCCCGTCCCTCATGGTGTCCCGTCCCGTCCCTCATGGTGTCTCATGGTTTCTCGTCTCATCCCTCACGGTGTCCCATCTCTCTCCAGGTTGCTCCACGTCTCGCTTCGCTCCCTCCTACTACCACGTCCTGCCCCAGCAGACCCCGCCGGCCGAGCCGAGGCCCGGAGACACCAGCCCGGCCGAGGAGCCCTCCGGCACCGCCGCCTCCACACCTGTCTCCACGGCAACCACGCCCAGACACTCCGGTGGGTCACTGTGCTCTTTGATCTCACACGGTAGCAAGATATAGGGCTCTCTCATCCCTCCTTCTCTCTCATCCCTACTCCTCTCATCCCTCCTTCTCTCATCCCTCAAGTTTCAAGTTTCTTTAATAGTTGTCATACAGAAGTACAGAATACTTTTATACAAAATGCTTCTTACTGTTACGCTCCAGAGACTGTGCTAGACAAGATAAGTAAAATAGTAAAATAAAATAGTATAGCATGTAAAAATAGAAGTAAAAATAGAAGTCACAGTGTTCAGTATAGACATATGTACAATGTTCGATGCAGAATAGAAGTAACTGAGTTACCATACAATATACTATGCAATGTACTAATATACAATACTATATAGTGCAAAGCAGAAATGGGATGAGGTACAATTTAGGTACAATTTACAGTAAGGTGTACGAGTTGTAGTGCTCATCCCTCCTCTCTCATCCCTCCTTCTCTCATCCCTCCTCTCATCCCTCCTCTCTCTCATCCCTCCTCTCTCTCATCCCGCCTTCTCTCTCATCCCTCCTCTCTCATCCCTCCTCTCTCATCCCTCCTTCTCTCTCATCCCACCTCTCTCATCCCTCCTCTCTCTCATCCCACCTCTCTCATCCCTCCTCTCTCTCATCCCTCCTTCCAGCCCAGAAGAAGAAGCGCAGGAAGAGTCGCTGGTCTAACGGCATCATTGCCAAGAAACGGTCGTCCTCCCACGCCTCCAGAGACGACTCGCGCCTCCTGTCCGAGGAGGAGGAGGAGGAGGAGGGAGAGGAAGAGGAGAAGGGGGGAGGAGTCTGTAGCGAGGAGGAGCAGAGAGTGACTCATGGGTCGTCCCGGGCGGCGGCGGCGCACGCTCAGAAGGAACGGGCCGACCGGGAGGAATCCATGGAGGAGGGAGGGCAAGAGAAGAGCCGAGCCACAGGGGAGGGAGGTGAGCGGAACAGCCAGACCAGTGCAGGGGAGGGGGGGTGTGAAAAGAACAGCCAGAAGCCGTCGGACTCAGAGGTAGAAACCGCTGCGGGGCGTCCTCAGGATATGGGTCGGCCGGCCGCAGCGGAGGGAGGTGGCCGGAACAGCCCAGTGACCACAGCAGAGGGAGGGGCGGAACAGAAGAGCCCAGTGACCACAGCAGAGGGAGGGGCAAAACAGAAGAGCCCAGTGACCACAGCAGAGGGAGGGGCGGAGCAGAACAGCCCAGTGACTACAGCAGAGGGAGGGGCGGAGCAGAACAGCCCAGTGACCACAGCAGAGGGAGGGGCGGAGCGGAAGAGCCCAGTGACCACGGCAGAGGGAGGGGCGGAGCGGAAGAGCCAGGAAGAGCCCATGGAGGTGGAGGGGACACACAGCGGCGGCCTCACCCAGGAAGAGAGCACGGCCCCCGGGCAGCAGACCTCCACCACGGACCCCCCTGGAGCCGAGCGGGAGGAGGAGCCTGGAGCAGGTGTGTATTATATATAGGGTTGGGTACAGTCGTTAGTAGGTATGGGTACTGTAACTGAGGGGTTACAAAACCCTGACTGTATTAAAGATTGTGATAGATTAAACCACTGCTAGTTATGTACTTTAATTACTGGCCAAACAGTACATCAAATATAGATGGTGAACACCCACAAGAACACGGCATTGACACAGAAATACTATTGGAGGGTAATTTATTATTATTAAGCAACGTTAGGTTACAGAATGAGAATTAGGGTCGCGCTTGTATGGCGAAGAATATACGTAAAGTCAGTCAAGAGCATAAGTCACTAAGAATAGCAGGAATACTATGATGGGTCTAAGCTGACGCCACCTGTTGTATAGTAGCAATTATATAGGGCAACACTGGTACCAACTGGAGACAATGGGTTCCCTCCGGGGTGTAAGGCCTGGAGGGTAGAGGAATGTTCGGGTACTTCGTCTGATTCAATGGGGAATAAAGAGACTCCAGATACAGGAGTCGGTGCTTGTACTCCCTTGATCAGCAGCCAAAGCAATAGTTGTAATCCAAGATGCTCGACAGCATTGATGACAGCTAGCCAGCCCCGTCCACGAGGCAGGCCCGAGTGGTAATCCTCACAAGGTTAAATCCCAAACGATAGTGGAAATCAACGGTGCTCTTCTCCAGTAGTCACGTCCCAAATCAATATAATCCAACCAGGAATGGTTCTGCAATCGCCAGCGCCGATTCTCCTGTGTACATGTCCAACGGTTCCCGCCTAGGACTCCTCGGGTGTGGGCGACGTATTTAGGCCACACAGCCTGGTTAAGTGCACTAGCTAAAGACACGACGAACCGATGGGTAATGCTACACACGGAAGAACTGTGGCCGCACGATATACAATAAATGATCGACTATTGACTTCACATTAGATTAAGTCGAACTCAACGTTACTTCATTAAACTCTGACACTTTAACATTCTATTCGCACGCGGTTCTCAATGCTTATTTAGACGCAAGGTTGCTCACTTCACTTGCACGTTGACTCGTGGTGAAGGTGGGTAAGGTACTGAATGAACGAAGCGCTGCTGTTTACACCTGCGCCGTATTTATACTTAAGTGAACATCTAGTCCCAACCTCAGTCCTTGTCTCGTATTACTACGCTGACTCTGGGCATGTTCTGACATGCCTGCAGTTGTCTTTGAACTTGCCGTTGGGGGCTTGCGCGTTGGCGCCTGGAGGCGCTGTCCAATAGGAGAGCGAATATTACTCTGATCTGAACGCAGGTAAAGGGATATTCCGTGTATATATATAAATAATATACAAAGTATATCAAACGATACATATATATATTCAGTTTAATCTGGCCCTTCACAACAGGTACCGAACTCTGTACTTTTAAGGGATACCGACCGAACCGGGTCAGAAACACAATAAAGCCCAGACCTCAGCGTTAAACAATATGAGCCTAGTTTGTTTGTTGTGTACCTTGGGTAAGACATGGTCCTATAATCAAATGTGAAATCCTGCTTATTTGTCTGAAAACTCAAATGTAATTTCCCCGTTTTTGCCATGGGCGCCGCCATTTTAGATTTAGCTGGATGGTGACGTCACGGTGATGGTTTGGGCTGGGTCCGGTTTACAGTGCTGGTTAGATAGCTACGTAAATATGGAGTGTCGTGAAAGTCAGTCAGTAAATTGTCAACCAAATGTAACGTTACCTACAGAAAAAATATATATTATATAATTATACTATTGTATTATCTGCGAGACACCCCCCCCCACACCCACAGTCTGAGTCAGAGCGATAGTTCAACTTGACTAACAGGGTGAAGTAGGTATCAGTTTCCTTTTTTTCCTCCCTCAATAATGTTATTTATGTACGTTATCATTATGTAAACAAATGCACATATGGATCGTTTGCTGCAACATTTCTGAATGAATTGAAGCATTAATAAATAAGCAGATAATTAAATTAGATGTCCATAACATTTGTGTTTTTAATTAGCCTAAATAAATATGAATTCAAGAAGTTAAATACTGAATTAACGACACATTAATTAACAGGCTGAAAGTTAAAATCAATAAAAAAAACAATTAGCCTATTTAACCCTTTATCTGCCAGGGATTATTCTGATCTTAATCCACTGTCTGCCAGTACTGTAAATCTATGGAGATGTTCCCCTTCTTTGCAGGGCTATAACTTTTTAAATTGTGTTGCTAAATTGACATTACTATGGCCCATTCAACGTCAAGTATCCATCGTTTAGGATGTAGCAACGTTCTACTTTTTCATTCACATATTCATACTAAAATATGGTCTAAAGTATAAATATGTTTTTATCGTTTTCTGCAGCATTCTGTAGAACGTGATTTATAGCCCTAAATACAATAGATCATCAAATGTAGTTTGATACCGATTGGCGTCAGATAAAAAATTTCAATTGTACAAGGTCCTAAGCGTCATGCCTCATCATCTGCTGGTGACCAGGGGGGGGGGGTTTATAAGTCCGTGGCCGACGTTAAATCATTCATGTAGTATGGGCGATACATAGATCACAGCAGTTTATATGGATCATAATATTCAAACACGCTGAAACTTACCGCAGCTTCCTCTGACCGTTGGATGGTCAGCATGGAGCAGAAAGTTCGCCATTATGCGATTTTGATATATGCGATCCATTTCCAGGTTGTATAATAATATATACGTCCAAATCATGTTGTTTATCGAGTTATTGGCAACGGATCGCTATCCAGTGTGTCGAGCTCGAGTCTCGCGAGCGATAGCGAGTGGCCGGACCGAATATGGATGAGCACCACTTCCTGCCGCTCATTTCCTGTTTGGGCGATCCGCCGATCGGCCACCAGATGGCGCTCTTGAACCGTTAGAGAGTTGAGAGGAGATCAACAGGAGATCTCCAGTCTCCGTGGGTGAAATATGATTGCCATCACAGATTTTTGAAATATTGATCTCAAAGACGCCTTACGGCGTCATTGGCAGATTACGCATGGCGAGCAATGACGTGGTAACACGTTCTTGGCGAAAAAAGGGTTAATAGGCTAAACACTAAAAAGGTAAAAGGCAACTTTTTTTTTAGGCTATAGCCTAAAACACGCTAAACTTCGTTTTGACTTCTTGACTTCACATTTCTTTGGTTTGCAGTGGTGCATCTGCGGGCCAATGTTCCGAGACATATTACATTTAATTTGTTAGGCTATTTGAATACACCAGCCCTAAATGGTGGATTCAAATAGCCTAACAATTATACAAATATATAAATATGTCTCGGAACATTAGCGGGGACACTGGACAGCCAGCTGGAGCGTGTGGGCCATACATCCCAAACTCCTGCGTCTTTCATGCATTTGACCACGTTTCGGGCATTATAGAGACAGAATAGACCTTTAGACTGAGTTCGGTTGAGGCTGAACTCGTATAGCAACCAACAGACTTTAGGTGATAGCCTAATCTATACTTTTCTGTTGAACTCATTCTAATTATGAATCTGGACCTTCAGAACATGCAGTATTATTAATTTGCTCAAATGTCGTGGCCTCACACAGTGCCAACTGCAGGTCTCACCATCTCAAAGATGACAGAGCATACATATGCAGCATCCCCCTGTTGGTATTGCTCAATGCTGTAAAATATTACATAAATGTGTTTTTCTGAATAACGATATTTGAGGAGCCTAATAATATTGCTACAGCGTGCAATTCTCTAAGGTGGGAGGCTCCGCCTTTGGGCGAAACCATCTCCGTGACGTCAGCAACAAAATGGCGGCGCCTATGTTGATTTATGCTACATAAATGGACATAACAAATAGTTTTTTCTTAGAAACGCCTTATTTTTATAACGTGATTTTTTTTCTTCTGTGGTTTATCTAAATACTAATTTGATGCTATGACTGTTTATATTGCTATGCTTCATCTCCCCTTTAAAGTAGCCAAACGTTACACTATAAATACTAACTGGATAGTTGATGATATAAACATTTAATTTCACTATCTGAAATATTCTAAAATCAGCCCACTGTTGTGGAGCCTGATGGCCGCCGATACGAAGGACTGGCTGAGGCGGTTAGTGGAGTGTCAGGGGGGTATGAGTCTGTGAGGCAGTTAGTGGAGTGTCAGGGGGGGTATGAGTCTGTGGCTGAACGTGCTCCTCATCTTGGCTAGCTCCTCATACTTCCCAATACTACTCTCTTCTCACACGTATAGTCATTCCAAGGTGTGTGTGTGTGTGTTGCCTTCAGATCGGGGTGCGAGGCGTATGACGCGGGGCTCGAAGCACACAGCGCTGCAGCAGCAGATGGTGGACGTGGACAAGGCCCTGCAGATCCTGGACCAGGAGACACCTCAGCTAGTGGTGGACAGAGAGAAGCTAAAGGTAAACAATAATACTTGTTTACAGTCCTAGGACGTTGTCTACCAGGGTCGCACTGCACTTCGTACCAGGGTCGCACTACACTTGGTACCAGGGTCGCACTACACTTGGTACCAGGGTCGCACTGCACTTCATACCAGGGTCGCACTACACTTCGTACCAGGGTCGCACTACACTTGGTACCAGGGTCGCACTGCACTTCGTACCAGGGTCGCACTACACTTGGTACCAGGGTCGCACTGCACTTCATACCAGGGTCGCACTACACTTCGACACAGCTGTAGTATTGCGATAATGAGCCCTTAACTAGGGAGGGGACTAGGGGGCAGCACTAGGCAGAACCAGGGGGGGGCTAGGGGGCAGCACTAGGCAGAACCAGGGGGGGGGGGGGCTAGGGGGCAGCACTAGGGAGAACTAGGGGGCAGCACTAGGCAGAGCTAGGGGGCAGAACTAGGGGGCAGCACTAGGGAGAACTAGGGGGCAGAACTAGGCAGAACTAGGGGGCAGCACTAGGCATAACTAGGGGGCAGCACTAGGCATAACTAGGGGGCAGCACTAGGGAGAACTAGGGGGCAGAACTAGGCAGAACTAGGGGGCAGCACTAGGGGAAACTAGGGGGCATCACTAGGGAGAACTAGGGGGCAGCACTAGGGAGAACTAGGGGGCAGCACTAGGGAGAACTAGGGGGCAGCACTAGGGGGAACTAGGGGGCAGCACTAGGGAGAACTAGGGGGCAGCACTAGGGGAAACTAGGGGGCATCACTAGGGAGAACTAGGGGGCAGCACTAGGGAGAACTAGGGGGCAGCACTAGGGGGAACTAGGGGGCAGCACTAGGGAGAACTAGGGGGCAGAACTAGGGAGAACTAGGGGGCAGCACTAGGGAGAACTAGGGGGCAGCACTAGGGAGAACTAGGGGGCAGCACTAGGGAGAACTAGGGGGCAGCACTAGGGAGAACTAGGGGGCAGCACTAGGGAGAACTAGGGGGCAGCACTAGGGGGAACTAGGGGGCAGCACTAGGGAGAACTAGGGGGCAGCACTAGGGAGAACTAGGGGGCAGCACTAGGCAGAACTAGGGGGCAGCACTAGGGAGAACTAGGGGGCAGCACTAGGGGGAACTAGGGGGCAGCACTAGGGGGAACTAGGGGGCAGCACTAGGGGGAACTAGGGGGCAGCACTAGGGAGAACTAGGGGGCAGCACTAAGGAGAACTAGGGGGCAGCACTAGGGGGAACTAGGGGGCAGCACTAGGGAGAACTAGGGGGCAGCACTAAGGAGAACTAGGGGGCAGCACTAGGCAGAACTAGGGGGCAGCACTAGGGAGAACTAGGGGGCAGCACTAAGGAGAACTAGGGGGCAGCACTAGGGAGAACTAGGGGGCAGCACTAGGGAGAACTAGGGGGCAGCACTAGGGAGAACTAGGGGGCAGCACTAGGGAGAACTAGGGGGCAGCACTAGGGGGAACTAGGGGGCAGCACTAGG
This sequence comes from Notolepis coatsorum, assembly GCF_963971535.1. Lineage (NCBI taxonomy): Eukaryota > Metazoa > Chordata > Actinopteri > Aulopiformes > Paralepididae > Notolepis > Notolepis coatsorum. Next base: position 6,740,660 of record NC_140183.1, on the reverse strand, counting down.
CAGAACTAGGGGGCAGCACTAGGGAGAACTAGGGGGCAGCACTAGGGGGAACTAGGGGGCAGCACTAGGCAGAACTAGGGGGCAGCACTAAGGAGAACTAGGGGGCAGCACTAGGGAGAACTAGGGGGCAGCACTAAGGAGAACTAGGGGGCAGCACTAGGGAGAACTAGGGGGCAGCACTAGGGAGAACTAGGGGGCAGCACTAAGGAGAACTAGGGGGCAGCACTAGGGGGAACTAGGGGGCAGCACTAGGGAGAACTAGGGGGCAGCACTAGGGGGAACTAGGGGGCAGCACTAGGCAGAACTAGGGGGCAGCACTAGGGAGAACTAGGGGGCAGCACTAAGGAGAACTAGGGGGCAGCACTAGGGAGAACTAGGGGGCAGCACTAGGCAGAACTAGGGGGCAGCACTAGGCAGAACTAGGGGGCAGCACTAGGGAGAACTAGGGGGCAGCACTAGGGGGAACTAGGGGGCAGCACTAGGCAGAACTAGGGGGCAGCACTAAGGAGAACTAGGGGGCAGCACTAGGGAGAACTAGGGGGCAGCACTAGGGGGAACTAGGGGGCAGCACTAGGGAGAACTAGGGGGCAGCACTAGGGGGCAGCACTAGGGAGAACTAGGGGGCAGAACTAGGGGGCAGCACTAGGGGGAACTAGGGGGCAGCATTAGGGAGAACTAGGGGGCAGCACTAGGGGGAACTAGGGGGCAGCACTAGGGGGCAGCACTAGGGGGAACTAGGGGGCAGCACTAGGGAGAACTAGGGGGCAGCACTAGGGGGAACTAGGGGGCAGCACTAGGGAGAACTAGGGGGCAGCACCAGGGAGAACTAGGGGGCAGCACTAGGGAGAACTAGGGGGCAGCACTAGGGGGAACTAGGGGGCAGCACTAGGGAGAACTAGGGGGCAGCACTAGGGAGAACTAGGGGGCAGCACTAGGGAGAACTAGGGGGCAGCACTAGGGAGAACTAGGGGGCAGCACTAGGGGGAACTAGGGGGCAGCACTAGGGGGAACTAGGGGGCAGCACTAGGGAGAACTAGGGGGCAGCACTAAGGAGAACTAGGGGGCAGCACTAGGGAGAACTAGGGGGCAGCACTAGGGGGAACTAGGGGGCAGCACTAGGGAGAACTAGGGGGCAGCACTAAGGAGAACTAGGGGGCAGCACTAGGGAGAACTAGGGGGCAGCACTAGGGAGAACTAGGGGGCAGCACTAGGGGGAACTAGGGGGCAGCACTAGGGAGAACTAGGGGGCAGCACTAGGGGGAACTAGGGGGCAGCACTAGGGAGAACTAGGGGGCAGCACTAGGCATAACTAGGGGGCAGCACTAAGGAGAACTAGGGGGCAGCACTAGGGAGAACTAGGGGGCAGCACTAGGGAGAACTAGGGGGCAGCACTAGGGAGAACTAGGGGGCAGCACTAGGGAGAACTAGGGGGCAGCACTAGGCATAACTAGGGGGCAGCACTAGGGAGAACTAGGGGGCAGCACTAAGGAGAACTAGGGGGCAGCACTAGGGAGAACTAGGGGGCAGCACTAAGGAGAACTAGGGGGCAGCACTAGGGAGAACTAGGGGGCAGCACTAGGGGGAACTAGGGGGCAGCACTAAGCAGAACTAGGGGGCAGCACTAGGGAGAACTAGGGGGCAGCACTAGGGAGAACTAGGGGGCAGCACTAGGGAGAACTAGGGGGCAGCACTAGGGAGAACTAGGGGGCAGCACTAAGCAGAACTAGGGGGCAGCACTAGGGAGAACTAGGGGGCAGCACTAGGGAGAACTAGGGGGCAGCACTAGGGGGAACTAGGGGGCAGCACTAAGCAGAACTAGGGGGCAGCACTAGGGAGAACTAGGGGGCAGCACTAGGGAGAACTAGGGGGCAGCACTAGGGAGAACTAGGGGGCAGCACTAGGGGGAACTAGGGGGCAGCACTAAGGAGAACTAGGGGGCAGCACTAGGGAGAACTAGGGGGCAGCACTAGGGGGAACTAGGGGGCAGCACTAAGCAGAACTAGGGGGCAGCACTAGGGAGAACTAGGGGGCAGCACTAGGGAGAACTAGGGGGCAGCACTAGGGGGAACTAGGGGGCAGCACTAGGGAGAACTAGGGGGCAGCACTAGGGAGAACTAGGGGGCAGCACTAAGCAGAACTAGGGGGCAGCACTAGGGAGAACTAGGGGGCAGCACTAGGGGGAACTAGGGGGCAGCACTAAGCAGAACTAGGGGGCAGCACTAGGGAGAACTAGGGGGCAGCACTAGGGAGAACTAGGGGGCAGCACTAGGGGGAACTAGGGGGCAGCACTAGGGAGAACTAGGGGGCAGCACTAGGGAGAACTAGGGGGCAGCACTAAGCAGAACTAGGGGGCAGCACTAGGGGGAACTAGGGGGCAGCACTAGGGAGAACTAGGGGGCAGCACTAGGGAGAACTAGGGGGCAGCACTAGGCATAACTAGGGGGCAGCACTAGGGAGAACTAGGGGGCAGCACTAGGGGGAACTAGGGGGCAGCACTAGGGAGAACTAGGGGGCAGCACTAGGGAGAACTAGGGGGCAGCACTAGGGAGAACTAGGGGGCAGCACTAGGGGGAACTAGGGGGCAGCACTAGGGAGAACTAGGGGGCAGCACTAGGGGGAACTAGGGGGCAGCACTAGGGAGAACTAGGGGGCAGCACTAGGGAGAACTAGGGGGCAGCACTAGGCAGAACTAGGGGGCAGCACTAGGGAGAACTAGGGGGCAGCACTAGGGAGAACTAGGGGGCAGCACTAGGGGGAACTAGGGGGCAGCACTAAGCAGAACTAGGGGGCAGCACTAGGGAGAACTAGGGGGCAGCACTAGGGAGAACTAGGGGGCAGCACTAGGGGGAACTAGGGGGCAGCACTAGGGGGAACTAGGGGGCAGCACTAGGGAGAACTAGGGGGCAGCACTAGGGGGAACTAGGGGGCAGCACTAGGGAGAACTAGGGGGCAGCACTAGGGGGAACTAGGGGGCAGCACTAGGGAGAACTAGGGGGCAGCACTAAGGAGAACTAGGGGGCAGCACTAGGGAGAACTAGGGGGCAGCACTAGGGAGAACTAGGGGGCAGCACTAGGGGGAACTAGGGGGCAGCACTAGGGGGAACTAGGGGGCAGCACTAGGGGGAACTAGGGGGCAGCACTAGGCAGAGCTAGGGGGCAGCACTAGGGGGCAGCACTAGGGAGAACTAGGGGGCAGCACTAGGGAGAACTAGGGGGCAGCACTAGGGAGAACTAGGGGGCAGCACTAGGGAGAACTAGGGGGCAGCACTAGGGAGAACTAGGGGGCAGCACTAGGGAGAACTAGGGGGCAGCACTAGGGAGAACTAGGGGGCAGCACTAGGGGGAACTAGGGGGCAGCACTAGGGGGAACTAGGGGGCAGCACTAGGGAGAACTAGGGGGCAGCACTAGGGAGAACTAGGGGGCAGCACTAAGCAGAACTAGGGGGCAGCACTAGGGAGAACTAGGGGGCAGCACTAGGGAGAACTAGGGGGCAGAACTAGGCAGAACTAGGGGGCAGCACTAGGGGGAACTAGGGGGCAGCACTAGGGGGAACTAGGGGGCAGCACTAGGGAGAACTAGGGGGCAGCACTAGGGAGAACTAGGGGGCAGCACTAGGGAGAACTAGGGGGCAGCATGAACCCGTGGTGGGATATGAACACAACTTCACTTCCTCCTTTAGTCTGTAAAGATACAGCGAGGCTGGGGGGCGAGGCTTATTTAGTCTGTAAAGTTACAGCGAGGCTGGGGGGCGAGGCTTATTTAGTCTGTAAAGTTACAGCGAGGCTGGGGGACGAGGATTTAGTCTGTAAAGATACAGCGAGGCTGGGGGACGAGGATTTAGTCTGTAAAGTTATAGCGAGGCTGGGGGACGAGGATTTAGTCTGTAAAGTTATAGCGAGGCTGGGGGACGAGGATTTAGTCTGTAAAGTTACAGCGAGGCTGGGGGGCGAGGCTTATTTAGTCTGTAAAGTTACAGCGAGGCTGGGGGACGAGGCTTATTTAGTCTGTAAAGTTACAGCGAGGCTGGGGGACGAGGCTTATTTAGTCTGTAAAGTTACAGCGAGGCTGGGGGACGAGGCTTATTTAGTCTGTAAAGATACAGCGAGGCTGGGGGACGAGGCTTATTTAGTCTGTAAAGTTACAGCGAGGCTGGGGGACGAGGATTTAGTCTGTAAAGTTACAGCGAGGCTGGGGGACGAGGATTTAGTCTGTAAAGATACAGCGAGGCTGGGGGACGAGGATTTAGTCTGTAAAGTTACAGCGAGGCTGGGGGACGAGGCTTATTTAGTCTGTAAAGATACAGCGAGGCTGGGGGACGAGGATTTAGTCTGTAAAGTTACAGCAAGGCTGGGGGACGAGGATTTAAGCCGAGAATACTTGACTGACATACAAGCCGTTGATATAATTGCTTTATTGTCACATGACCCTTGACTTACACCGCTGGGTAGGGTGACCAGGTGTCCCCCTTTTGGTTGTTCTGTCCCACCATTTGACCGAATGTCCCACATATTGAGAGGATGTCCCTCTTTTCGAAGCAAAAAAAAAACATTGGTCTGAAAGTTTGAATATTTAAAACAGATGTTAGGTGGTAACAAGCCAGCTGCCAGTGCCAAGATGAATGTGGAGAGATATAATTCTGTATTTAATTTGTATTTATTTTGATTTAACCTTTATCTATTCGGTGAAGACCATGTTATTCTAATAAAAAATGTTACATTATCTATCTGTCCCACTTTGTCCCACCAAAATCTTACTGTTGTCCTGCTTTTGGACTTTTTGCATCTGGTCACCCTACCGCTGGGTGATCAAACGACAAGTTCCATGACTCATGTTTCACCTCCCGTCTTCAGGAGCTGCTGGAGACAGTGGTGTCCAAGACTGATGGTTATGAAGTTTACCAGCTGGAGAAGCTCTACGCCCTGCTCTGCCAGAGCATCTACAGACACAGACGAAACTACGACAAGACGGCACTAATACAGGTCAGTGGAGGAGTCACAGCAATACAATTTGTAACCAACATTTTGGTCAACAGAACTTTCTCAAGGATATTGAACGAACATTGGTAATAACTTGTGCAAGAGGTGAAGAGATGAGGATGATGTTTTACATGTGGATTTCCTTCCTGTGGCACTGATTATGGTCTGTTTGATTTAGATTATCAGTGTCCTGTTCGATTTTAATTACATTTAATTCAATATAATTTGGATTAGGCTTGCTGGCTTCAGCCATTGTTGTCAAAAGATGTACTTTAGTCAACCGAGTTTCTGTCGTAGTTTAGCTGAAGGTGAACTAGAGACGTGGTAGAAACGACATTTAGTGAAAATCTGAACACATCCACTGAAAATTATTTATTAAAATATCCCATCTGCATTTTGAGAATTGATTTGTTCAATATCGATTATTTTCTTCAATATTTCTTCACGGCCCTAATGAAAGGATCTGGGATGCGGAGAGTTAAAAATACTTTCAATTAAATTGTCCTAACAATTGTTTTTTTTTCTTTTTTAATCCACCCTTTCAAGAAGTAAATGAGAACGGATGCTCTCGAGAGGAATTGCAGTTTATTTATATAAATGATTTTATATTGAATGGGACTATAGCCCTGATTTCATCCTCTTTACAAATGTTGATGAAATCACGAAACGTCTGATGGTGGTTGCTGCTGCCCCGATGAGTGGTAGTTCTCCTCTCATGCCGTTGTTTCTTCTTCTGTCATTAGGAGATGGAACAGGAAGTAGAAGAGTTCTGCTGAAGGAGGTCCTCCCGGGGGACACAATTACCCATCATCCTCTCTGTTGTGTAAATGTACAAACAATACCACTTCTATTTTCCTAGAAAGATAGTGTGAACTATTTCTGTATTTCATAAACTCTTTGTATACCTTTTTTTTCCCCCTTTTATTTAATTAAAGGTTTTCTCATAATTGTACGCATTTGTTGCTTTGTTCTCAAAACTCAACTGTGCTTTTTCTGTTTGCACTAGGGGGCAGAACTAGGCAGAACTAGGGGGCGGAACTAGGGGGAACTAGGGGGCAGCACTAGGCAGAACTAGGGGGGGGATTATTGTAGAGGTAATTTGTTTCTCTAATCAGCTTTAAATGTGTCTTTACAGCTGGGTTTACATTCTGAGTAATGCCCGTTTTTTCTAGTTCAGTTATCTGATTAAGAATGTTAATTGTAAAATACTGTGTGTAGGTTTGTAGATTGTAAGGTAATTTAATTGCAAAACCATGTCTGCAATGTATTTGCAGAATAGAATTCAGGTCTCTTCCCTCAGTATTACTGTATCGCACGAGGACACATGGTCTCTAGATGAGATGCAACATTAGTTGTCAACTATTTGATAATTGATTAATCGGTTCGAGTCGTTTAAGAAAGAAAATCCATAGGGCGGCTACGTGGTGCAGTGGGCAAGGCGCTCACCACGAATACTGGAGACGCTGGGTTCGCCTGTTCGAGCCCAGCGCTCCACATTGCTTTCAGTTTAGCTGGTCGTCCACACTAATACACATTGGCAGTATTAGGGGGTGGGAAACTGATGGGTGGGGATTGGGCGTTGTGGACAGCGACTCCTACAGGTCGGTTGGTGCGCCTGCACAGTAGAATCAGGAAGCGATGTGCGCGGGGCCCCTCCAAAGCGCAGACCCCTGACGCTGAAAGATCGCGCCGCGCAGGTGAAAAGATGCGACTGCTGTTACCTCGAGTATCTGAAGGGACTCGTGCTATGTATGACTTAGTCCACATTGCAGCCGGCTTGTGGGAGGCAAGAAACGGCGTTCGAGACAGGGGAGGGTTGAATTGGATGATATGAAATTCGGATGGGAGAAAAATAGAAAATGGGAGAAAAAGTGGATAAAAAAAAAAGAACGAAAATCCACTGATTCCAGCTTCTCGGATGTGAATATCTTCTGGTTTCTTTAGTCCTCCATGACAGTAAACTGAATATATTTGGGTTGTTGACAAAGCCTTTGAGAACGTTGCCTTGGGGAAACATTTATCAAAAATGTAAAAAAAAATAATCAGACATTTTATAGACCAAACGACTGTAGACCAAACGATTAATCAAGAACATAATCAACAGATGAATGGTTAACCCCTTCACAACCACACTACAGGTTAACTTTCACTACCACTACAGAAGGTTAACGCTTTCACTACCACACTACAGAAGGTTAACCTTTCACTACCACTACAGAAGGTTAACGCTTTCACTACCACACTACAGAAGGTTAACCTTTCACTACCACACTACAGAAGGTTAACCCTTTCACTACCACACTACAGACTGTTAACCATGGGGGCAGCGGTGGCCTAAAGGTTAGAGAAGCGGGTTTGTGACCGGAAGGTCGTCAGTTCGATCCCCTGGACCGGCAGGAAAAATCTGGGCTGGGGAAGTGAATGAATAACTCTCTCCCATACCCTTAACACCAACCGTTGAAGTGCGCAGCCCTTGAGCAAGGCACTAAACCCCCAACGGTTCCAGTGGAGTTGCTCAGTGGCCAACAGTGTCAGACTGGTTGTATGGAACTGTGTGAATGTGAAGCAGGGCGTAGCTGAAAAATAGCATCCATGCTCAGAGAACCTACCCTGGGTAAATAAAGGAAATGTGTTAGTGAAAGGTTAACCGTCTGTGGTGTGGTAGTGAAAGGGTTAAATGTCCAGACTGCAGACAGCCCTCGTGGACTTGACTGATGTATATTTTCAGAGTTCTCTGGTTCGGGAGAACTAGTGGGTGCCGTGGTTCTGAGCGTGAAGAGCATTTGGAACAACGCTCCTCTCCATCAACGGAACCATCAGTGGTGCAGCGCAGTGACCCAAGACCTGGATGTTCTTTACATTTGTTTACAGAAATGTCATAACAGCATGCATGTGGGTTTTATAATAAATCCACAGAATCTGCATAAGCATATAAAATGGGCCTAGATAAAATATTATTAATTAAAGTTATAGGATGATAACATGGAATATCGTTCTAAATACTTCAATTACACTCACTTTTCTTTTGGCCACTTTAGGCGTATTTTACATGTGTAATGATTAGCCTACATGAGTAAAGCAATGTGTTTGGAAACGTTTTTAAACACATCTATATTCAAACACTTAAATCATCACTTTTTGTGGGCAATTCTCTTTGGCTTAGCAAAGCCACTTCACTAAATGTCCAACCCCCTCTTAATGTAGTTTCCTCCCCTCGAATGTATATAGTTTCTGTTAGGATCTCTGTTAAACAGTACTGTATATTTGTATGTCATAAATGTAACAGTACTGTATATATGTCATGATATATATCTGTTGTGTATGTCATAAATGTCATCCAAGTGAGCTGTTGTGTTCCACAAGGAAGCATACTAGGACCGCTGCTGTTCCTAATTTATGCAAATGACATGTCGTCAGCTTGTGACTGCAACTTGTTCCTGTTTGCGGACGACTCAACCCTGCTGGTCTCTGACAAGAACAAGTTACAGGTTGAAAAAACCCTCAGTTCTGAACTAGGCAAAATCTGCACCTGGCTCGCTGATAACAAACTATCATTACACATGGGCAAAACAGAGTCCATTCTCTTTGGTTCAAATAACAAACTCAGCAAGACCGACGGCTTCTCAGTTACAGTGGGTGACGATATTGTCACAAGGGAAGATGAAATTACATACCTAGGTTCCATCCTTGAGGCAAATCTTTCCTGTGACAAAATGGCATCCAATGTAATAAAAAAAAGTCAACCAGCAAACTAGATTCTTGTACCGGATCTCCTCTCTGGTAAACAAGAATACCCTGAAGACTCTGGCAGGAGCACTCATTCAAGGGTACTACGACTATGCTTGCACCTCATGGTACCAAAGCACCTCAAAGGCGCTAAAAACAAAATTACAAACATCACAAAACAAACTGGTCAGACTACTGCTTGACCTTACTCCTAGAACCCACCTCACCCCTGCCCACTTTGACAACCTAGGATGGCTTAGAGTAGACGACAGAGTACAGCAACTTGCAATGGGCCTGGTCTACAAGATACATTACATGAGGTACCCATGTACATGTCAAAATACTTCCCAAAGGTCAGTGAATACCACGACCACAACACCAGAGGGACCTCCACAAATCATGTTAAACCCAGATTCGTCTCAAACAAGGGACTAAACACGTTTCGCAATTATGCCACATCAATGTAGAACGCCCTACCCAAAGCTGTAAAGGAATGTGAATCACTACCCACTTTCAAAACCAAAGAACACCCACGGGAGGCTGCAATTCGAAACTGGCCCCTGTAAATGTCCTAACCCAACCCCCTCCAATGTACAGTAAATGACCAAGTATGGTTTCGTCAATATTATAATGTACAGTTTTGCTTGTACACTTGTACAGTGTGTGTCCCCCCCACCACCTCCAATGTACAGTCTCCCCCCCCCCCCCTCAAATGTATATACTCTCTTTTCTGGACTATTTTTGTATCACAAACAGTACCGCATTTGCAAATCTGGTATGTCATAAATGTATGTTGTGTATGTCATATATGTTATGATGAATTGAAAATGGGGGACCCTGATGTAAACAAGACTAAAGTCTTTCTCTGGTCTGCATTCCCTTAACAATTGTGTGTATTGAACTGTACTGTACCCATTCTGCAATCTGTTAATAAAGTTTTCAATCAATCAGACCCACAGGTCATTACATTTCCCCTAAAGACTGAAAGTACTCAGTCTCACACCTTTGTGTGGAAATACCTTTTTCTTTTTTTGTGCATATCATATGCGCCATTTAGAGGAAAGCCGTTTTCCATATCATTTCTTTTTTAATAAATCTGCTCTGTTTTATTTTGTTTGTGTCGCCGTGAAATGACGTCACATCACATCGACTGTTTGATAATTAAAAAAAAATCTGCCATTAAAAGATTTCTGAAAATTAGGTCGGCAAACCATTACAATAATGTTCTTGGACTTTGGGATTTTGATGGCGCTTCCATTGTCCGGGTAACTTTGTGAAGACGAGACGTTAATAACCAGGCGGGGAGTGTTTTTAGAGCCAGACGTCCAGTGTTTTCATCTGCAGAGAGAGACGGCAGATAGAGACTGTCTGGCTCCCTCCCTCCCGCTGCTGTGGTGGGAGACCCCGCCAGCCCAAATACTGCAGTCCCGGGTCGGCGGGAGGCGGGAGGAAGACACGGTAACGGCAGACACAAACAACAACCCCAGGCCGCTTCCATAAAGACCCAGGAACCCAGAGAGGACCCCCTGCTGGCGGCGGTACCTGCACGGTCCAGTGGCAGTAAGTTTACTAACAGTAGCTGCTGCTGTGTGAGGATGAGCTAGCAGGCTAGTTTAGCCCACATCACACACATCAGGCTAGTTTAGCCCACATCACACTCACAGGCTAGTTTAGCCCACATCACACTCACATGCTAGTTTAGCCCACATCACACACAGCAGGCTAGTTTAGCCCACATCACACACATCAGGCTAGTTTAGCCCACATCACACTCACAGGCTAGTTTAGCCCACATCACACACAGCAGGCTAGTTTAGCCCACATCACACACATCAGGCTAGTTTAGCCCACATCACTCAGGCTAGTTTAGCCCACATCACACTCACATGCTAGTTTAGCCCACATCACACTCATCAGGCTAGTTTAGCCCACATCACACTCACAGGCTAGTTTAGCCCACATCACACTCACATGCTAGTTTAGCCCACATCACACTCACAGGCTAGTTTAGCCCACATCACACACATCAGGCTAGTTTAGCCCACATCACACACAGCAGGCTAGTTTAGCCCACATCACACACATCAGGCTAGTTTAGCCCACATCACACACATCAGGCTAGTTTAGCCCACATCACACACAGCAGGCTAGTTTAGCCCACATCACACACAGGCTAGTTTAGCCCACATCACACACATCAGGCTAGTTTAGCCCACATCACACACATCAGGCTAGTTTAGCCCACATCACACACAGCAGGCTAGTTTAGCCCACATCACACACATCAGGCTAGTTTAGCCCACATCACACACATCAGGCTAGTTTAGCCCACATCACACACATCAGGCTAGTTTAGCCCACATCACACACATCAGGCTAGTTTAGCCCACATCACACACAGCAGGCTAGTTTAGCCCACATCACACACATCAGGCTAGTTTAGCTCACATCACACACAGGCTAGTTTAGCCCACATCACACATCAGGCTAGTTTAGCCCACATCACACACATCAGGCTAGTTTAGCCCACATCACACACATCAGACTAGTTTAGCCCACATCACACACAGCAGGCTAGTTTAGCCCACATCACACACAGCAGGCTAGTTTAGCCCACATCACACACAGCAGGCTAGTTTAGCCCACATCACACACATCAGACTAGTTTAGCCCACATCACACACATCAGACTAGTTTAGCCCACATCACACATCAGGCTAGTTTAGCCCACATCACACACATCAGGCTAGTTTAGCCCACATCACACACAGGCTAGTTTAGCCCACATCACACACAGCAGGCTAGTTTAGCCCACATCACACACAGCAGGCTAGTTTAGCCCACATCACACACAGCAGGCTAGTTTAGCCCACATCACACACAGCAGGCTAGTTTAGCCCACATCACACACATCAGACTAGTTTAGCCCACATCACACACATCAGGCTAGTTTAGCCCACATCACACACAGCAGGCTAGTTTAGCCCACATCACACACACATGCTAGTTTAGCCCACATCACACACAGGCTAGTTTAGCCCACATCACACACATCAGGCTAGTTTAGCCCACATCACACACACATGCTAGTTTAGCCCACATCACACACAGACTAGTTTAGCCCACATCACACACAGCAGGCTAGTTTAGCCCACATCACACACACATGCTAGTTTAGCCCACATCACACACAGACTAGTTTAGCCCACATCACACACAGCAGGCTAGTTTAGCCCACATCACACACATCAGGCTAGTTTAGCCCACATCACACACAGCAGGCTAGTTTAGCCCACATCACACAGCAGACTAGTTTAGCCCACATCACACACAGCAGGCTAGTTTAGCCCACATCACACACAGCAGGCTAGTTTAGCCCACATCACACACAGCAGGCTAGTTTAGCCCACATCACACACAGCAGGCTAGTTTAGCCCACATCACACACAGCAGGCTAGTTTAGCCCACATCACACACAGCAGGCTAGTTTAGCCCACATCACACACAGCAGGCTAGTTTAGCCCACATCACACACAGCAGGCTAGTTTAGCCCACATCACACACATCAGGCTAGTTTAGCCCACATCACACACAGCAGGCTAGTTTAGCCCACATCACACACAGCAGGCTAGTTTAGCCCACATCACACATCGGGCTAGTTTAGCCCACATCACACACAGCAGGCTAGTTTAGCCCACATCACACACAGCAGGCTAGTTTAGCCCACATCACACACATCAGGCTAGTTTAGCCCACATCACACACATCAGGCTAGTTTAGCCCACATCACACATCAGGCTAGTTTAGCCCACATCACACACATCAGGCTAGTTTAGCCCACATCACACACATCAGTCTAGTTTAGCCCACATCACACATCAGGTTAGCTAGCTGTCTTATCAGGATTTAGACCTCGTACTTGCTTTGTTGCAGAGGCTTGTGGAGATGGTTTCCACGCAGCTATAGCGGTCGATTTAGGGGGTTGGGGGGACAGATACCTGGTGTGCTGATTGTAGATCTCTCTACTACATCAATGATGCTAGTAATATACTGTGTTACTGTGTATATCCCAAACATTAGGAAACACTACACCATGAGGTAAATGTAGCCCTGATAAAGGACCAGGACTAGAGGCAAATGCAGTTAGTGGTGGTTGAATAGATCATAACTATCAAAACACAAGCCATGCCACATTCATTATGTATTAATAAAGCGTGTTATTATAATTAGTGTTATAACATACTCATACTCAGTGGCGAATCCTTGTGGAAGCCAACGGAAGCCATGCCTCCCTATAAATTTCATATCAAATTATGAAATATGAAATATGAAAAAAAAAAAATTTTTAAATATAATTTTTTTTTAATATAGTTTACATTCATTTTCATCTGTGCATCTGTTTTTTTTTTTTAATGTCTCCCTCTTCTCCTTCTCACTCCCTCTAACACACTGTCAGACTGTGCTCACTACTGCAGCTAGTATAGGAGAGAAGCAGTGGGTAGGTCTCTTTCTCCAGGCTTCCAGCATTATAGAGTGAGTCCAAACTCCAAATCCGATCCTAGCCAATCAGATTCGAGCTGACTGCCACTGGCCACACCCTAAAAGTTTAAAACAGAGCTGGGAGGAAGACGTTCAGCATAATATTCCACCTGGAGGCGGGGCAGGTGCCATATTTTCCCCTCTGCACTCTGAACATTGTATTAACCCGTAACTGTTCCCACGGGCCGAATATTGCCCCGATCCTCGCGAGATTAAATCCACGGGGACCTCTCGGCGTGCCGAAGCTTTTCCTAAATCACTTCCATCATCGAAAACGAGGGGAAAAGGTCGGCTCGCGACCCTGAAAATGTTGCGTGATTTTAAAAACGCTGTATTAAGTGAGCCTATTATGGGATCCACGCGAGCTTTCTATCGTGGAAACATCTGGGCGTCCCGCAACTTTTACTGATTCACATGTAGCCCCTAAAATGCTTAGAAAAGGAAAACAGAAAGCGTGGAATAAACTCGCCGAAACGGAAAAGTGTCCCACGGGCGCGCCGTGATTCCGATCCGCGTGAAAATATTCACGGCCATAGAGGAGACCGTGGGACACCTTTTTGCAACCGAATATGTGTCTCGAATTTGCTCCCACGCGGCGCGCAAAATCGCGCAAGGAAAGATCGGACCAAAAATTAACCAATGCTCCAGCAGTATTAATGACCCTGATGTAAACAAGACAAACGTCTTTCTCTGGTCTGCATCCCCTTATACAATTGTGTGTGAATGAATGAAAACTTTATTAACAGATTGCAGAATGGGTACAGTACAGTACAGCTCAATACATACAATTGTTAAGGGGATGCAGACCAGAGAAAGACTTTCGTCTTGTTTACATCAGGGTCCCCCATTTTCAATTCATCGTAAATGTGTATTGAGCCGTACTGTATTGTACCCATTCTGCAATCTGTTAAATAAATAAAAATAACGTTTGACTGGCCGCCGAGCCATACTGTAGTGTACATGGTGACTGCTTGACTTTAAAAAAAAAAAAAAAAAAAAAAAAAATTATTAATAAAAATATCGAATAATTTTTTTTTTTATAATTTTTTTTTGGCTTCCCCTGTTATTTTACCCACGCGACGCCACTGCTCATACTGTGCTTATGGTGTTATTCAGTTCCTTGATATTAAAAACACTGGAATTAGTGTTATCTGTGTTTGTGGTTACAATTATATATAAATCAATGTAAACTTTGGACCCTCCAAAGTCCCATTCACAGGGCTACGTCCTTATTTGACCCATGTCCAAGACTTAGCCTATTTTAGGGCTGTACCGAAGAGTTCGAAGCTTTGAAGCTTCATTCATAACGTTGACATTATTCGAATTTCTTTAAAAAGAAGAACATTTTATGTGTCTATTCATTCTGTTTAAACCAATGGGTTTTTTCTTCACAGTTGCAGATAAAGATTAGGCTACACTAATATTATAGTATTATACTATTATAGTACATGACTCGTCATAAAAATAAAACATTTATCATAAATGATGTAGCCTATCTGCATCCGCTTGGCGCTCGGCGCTCCATCCAGACCAGGGCTTGTCTGTGGCAAGACATCAAGCGTCCCAGGTTCAGCGGGGGGTAGTACGAATCAGCGCTGCTTCGCACCCAAAAGGGGTGTGTCCGTCTGAGTGAGAACACTCCCCCCCCATCCCCGGGGGCGCTGATTCGCCCCCGAATGGTGAGTGAGAAAGGCCCCTAAGGCTTATCTGATTGTCCGAACGGACAAGTAAAAAAAATGGTCGGACAAGCGTAATACAGCTTTTTCTTGCGTGCCAGTCATGCTTACCAATCAGAAGTGCTGTGCTCTCATTGCTCACCAATCAGAAATAGCCAAAGGTAGCTACATATATACGCCCAACAACAACAGCTCGTGAAACTCCAGTGTGTGAAGACCTTACAGCAGGTCTCCAGAGTGCGGTGGCATTTTGCAACCCGAAATAAGTCCCAGCTTTCCCCCCCCCGCGCTGTTTCTATGTACAGTGAAAACTCCAATGCGTCTAACAAGCTTTGCAATATTCGATATTCGCAAAATCGAATATTTTCCCAAAATCGTGCAGCCCTAGCGTAGACCAGGGTTTAACCCCTGATCGTCAAGAGAGAGAGGGGGGGTGAGGAAGATGAGCTGGTGCTGATGGGGAGCGAAGATGAGCTGGAGGACTGATCATACAGTAGATACCCCACACACACTGTTTAAGTTATTAAATCATAATGATTGTCCAAATCTATCGGATTTGTAAATTTTTTAATAGGCCTTTATTTTCACAAGTACGTTTAGCTTTCGGACAAGTAAAATATCTGAGCCACTTCAAAAAGTGAATGTCAAGCCCTGAAGACGTCAGCATCACTTTCGTACCAACCGTGCCCTTATTGGATTATTTATGTTGACGAAACTGACGAGTTATATTCATTAAAGAAAGTTGATTTAATAAACAAAAATACTCAGTTAATCAGATTAATGACTTTATTTAAATTGAGGATTTAGTTTGAGGATATCATTTTTTATATATATATATATATATATAAAAAAAAAGTTTATGATAACGCCATAAAATATGACAACAGACATTCGAAGCTTCATTTCGAAAACTTAAATAGAAGCTTTGAATGTAAAAAAAAAAAATGATATTCGGTACAGCCCTAGCCTATTTATTTATATTCTAAATCCTTGATGGTTTGATTTCCAAAAAACCAACCTGTTTTCTCCACATTAGACGTGTTCTGTTGAAGGACTCCAGCATGTGAACCCAACGCTGTCAGAGCTCCAGAGCTTCGGCAGACCCTGCGACCAACAACAACCCCCCCAGAGGGAACAACGCCCCGCCCCGGGAACAGCCCCCCGGGAACAGCCCCCTGGAACAACCCCCCCCCGACGGGAACTCCACTTCCAGGATGTCGAGCCGCCGGCGCAAGTCGACCACGCCGTGCATGGTGCTGCCCTCAGACGTGGAGGAGCCGGAGGAGCTGGAGGAGCGGGTGGAGCAGCAGCAGGAGGAGGAGGGGCCCACAGCGGAGGAGCTCGGGGAGGCTGTAGTGGTGGTGCCCACGCCGCCGGACGCAGGTCAGCATCCCGCTCTGAAGGCCTGAAGGCCTGGGCTTTTCCTTTTATTGCTGCTGTTGCCTCGAGGTCATCATTGTCATTACTTTCTTGACCTTTCTTTGTTATAAGCAGGGTTTCTACTATGGTCATGGAAAACCTGGAAAATACATTGGTATTTTAAACTTGTGTTTTCCAGGCCTGGAAAGGTCACGGAAAATTCTGCATCTATTTTACACAAATCTCATGGACATTTGTCATGTGTAAAGTACTCTGGAGCTATGTTTTATTAAAAGTAAAGTTTATTTTTCATATTAGGATCTAACATAGAACATTAAATCACATAGTTTTTCATATTAGGATCTAACATAGAACATTAAATCACATCGTTCTTCATATTAGGATCTAACATAGAACATTAAATCACGTTGTTTTTCATATTAGGATGATATCTAACATAGAACATTAAATCACAGTTTTTTATATTAGGGTCTAACATAGAACATTAAATCACAGTTTTTTATATTAGGATCTAACATAGAACATTAAATCACATCGTTCTTCATATTAGGATGATATCTAATAGGGATGCCCCGATCGATCGGCCACCGATCGTTATCGGCCGATAATTAGTCATATTCGCCGATCGCGGAAACTGATCAAGTGGATATCTCACTCGCTTGTCTCAGACGCACAGGACCTGCAAAATGCTCCTCCTCCCTAGCCCCGCCCGTACCCGTGTAGAGTTTGTAAACACAGAGGAGGCGGACCTCCTCTGCTGAGTCTAGATAGTGCATTCGACCTGAGCTAACGTTAAACTATTCACTTTTAGTAGGCATTGTCTAACGGTATTTAGCCGGCTAGCTACTGATAGCTCCTGATATCAACAAATGCTCCAGCAAGTCTATTAGTCCATGTTGATACCTCCGTTAGCTTGCGTTAGCTTGCGTTAGCTGATGTTAGTTCACTGTTCAAAACGAAATGTCCCATTGAACTAAATAGTTGTCTTAACGTCATCTAGCCGGCTAGCAGTAGCTACAGATAGCTCCTGATATCAATGTCTTATAACATTGATTGAATGCGTATTCGAGCTGAGGGCTTGCTGAATGTGAAATGACCAAAGCATAACGTTACCAATAGGGTCCCGCTGCAGCGCCGGATAATCCTTTTTGGAGCTGGAGGCTACTAGAGTACACACAGACAGTGGAGCTGTTTGCAGATAGCGAGCATTTTGACTTGTTGCGTGGTGGCGATGTCTCGCAGATAATACAAGTACAAGTCTAATTATATAATATATATATTTTATAAAAAAACAAAAAAACAAAAAACTTTTATATAAAATAATTTTTAATTTCTTTTTAATCAAAAACGATCCGGATCGGTATCGGCCGATATGGCTCACGACGATCGGTGATCGGTATCGGTGGCAAAAAACGTGATCGGGGCATCCCTAATATCTAACATAGAACATTAAATCACAGTTTTTTATATTAGGATCTAACATAGAACATTAAATCACATCGTTCTTCATATTAGGATGATATCTAACATAGAACATTAAATCACAGTTTTTTATATTTGATCATTTTATTTTCATTTTCAACCAGCATGGATACATACATGATATGGTCAGTGTCAAAATATAGAATCATCCATTTTGGTTCTTCCCCCCCCACCCCCACTCCCTCTTCCTCCCACCAGTTCCCTCCCACCAGCCCATCGCCCCACCAGTTCCCTCCCACCAGCCCACCCCCCCCCTCCCAGATTCAACTCAGACTCACATTAGGCAAACACTAAACTAACAGAAAATGCAAACATAACGAAACAAAAACACATTCACATCTTCAACTTGCTCCGAGGTCCCAACATAGTCTCATAGATTCCACTATGGGAGTGTACCCAACCTTTCATTCTCCATATACGTCAAAAAGGGTTGCCATGTCTTATAGAATCTATCCGTAGAGCCTCCTAAGGTGCATCTCATCTTTTCCAAGTGCAGGAACCCCATTACATCTCTGGTCCATTGAACATGTGTGGGAGAGGCCTCCTGCTTCCACATCATAAGTATTAAACGCCTAGCAATTAAAGTAGAAAAAGCAATGATTTTCGAGTGTTTTATGTGAATAGGTATATCCTCTGGTGCCACTCCAAAGATTGCGATTATAGGGGAAGGGTCAATTTTGGTTCCAAATATTGCAGAAAAAGTATCAAATATAGATGTCCAATAATTATATAGATTTGGACACGTCCAGAATGTATGAACGAGAGAACCTGTCATCGTCTTGCACCTATTGCACAAAGGATCTGTCCCTGGATAAAACTTGGCCAACTTCTCCTTTGAGAAATGTAGACGGTGTAGCACCTTAAACTGTATGAGCCCATGTCTGGCACATATTGAGGAAGAGTGAACATTCCGGAGAATAGATTGCCATTGTTCATCCGAAAATTCTACAGACAGATCATCCTCCCAATGTGATTTGATAATAGTGAGAGAGGGGGAATATAGGGTCGACAATATATCATACAATACTCCAATCGCTCCCCTTCTATATACATTAACATCTAGAAATTCATCTAAAGTTGTTTTTTCAGGCAAGTTGGGAAATGTAGGATATCTGTTGCGTACAAAGTCACGAATTTGCATATAGCGGAAGAAATGAGTCCGGGGGATGTCGTGCTTTTGAGTCAGCTGAGTAAATGAGGCAAAAACATTGTCAATATACAGATCTTTAAAACTAGATATACCCTTATTGCTCCAGATCTTAAAAGCAGAGTCCAATAGGGACGGTGGGAACATATGATTGCAAGGGATTGGTGCCCGAGACGACATTGATTGTAGACCGAACCTTTTCCTACATTGTATCCAGATTCTAAGAGAGTGATGCACTATCGGGTTATGTCGGTATGCATCCAATTTTAACGGAAGAGCTGAGCTAATCAAAGCTTGCAATGAGGTTTTTCCGCAGTGAGAGGACTCAATATGCAACCACGCTGGAGTCTCAGTCGACCGATCCCCCATCCAGTAAAGAATATTGCGTGCGTTTGCTGCCCAATAATAAAATTTAATATTTGGCAAGGCCAGCCCCCCTGACCGTTTCACCTCTTGTAAAAATGGCTTCCTAATCCTTGGAAGTTTGCCATTCCAAATGAATGCCGAAATCTGTTTATCTAGTGTGTTAAAGAATTGTTTCGGTAAATAAATTGGGACGCACTGAAAGATATATAAAAATTTGGGCAGGACATTCATTTTAACAACGTTAACACGACCAATTAGTGATAAGGGAAGCCTATCCCATCTTTGAAGATCTGATTTAGTGCGCTCCAGGAGTGGTCTGAAATTTTTCTCGTATAGATTTTTATGTAAGCGAGTGACCTTGATGCCTAGATAAGTCAGATGATCCGCTACCTTAAATTGAAATGCCTCAAATGAGATCTCCTCAGCTTCACTGTTAACGGCTAACAACTCGCTTTTATGCATGTTCAATTTATATCCAGAGATACAGCCGAAATCTCTAAAAATGGTAAGAGCATGGGGAAGCGATTCCAAAGGGTCAGACACATAAAGTAACAGGTCGTCAGCATAGAGGGATAATTTGTGTTCTAGGCCAGCCCTATGGATTCCCCTGATCCTGTCTTCCGCTCGCAACTTCATAGCTAAAGGTTCTATAGAAATTGCAAACAGGAGAGGGGACAATGGGCATCCTTGTCTGGTTCCACGATTCAGTGGGAAATAAGGGGAACATACATTGTTTGTCTTGACACGGGCCATGGGCGAGTTATACAAGAGCCTTACCCACGAAATGTACCTTTCACCTAGACCGAATTTTCCAAGAGTAAAAAGCAAATAATAATAATAATAAACAGTTTTTTATATTAGGATCTAACATAGAACATTAAATCACAGTTTTTCATATTAGGATCTAACATAGAACATTAAATCACAGTTTTTCATATTAGGATCTAACATAGAACATTAAATCACAGTTTTTCATATTAGGATCTAACATAGAACATTAAATCACAGTTTTTCATATTAGGATCTAACATAGAACATTAAATCAGCAACAACAGACACAGGACAAAGACAGTGCAGTGTGAAGGATTAATAATTTTGAATAAATATATATATATATAAAGTGTATACAGTGTAAAGTAAAGTGCAGAGTTCCAGGTCGGTCTCAGTGCAGTATTTTGCCAGTGTCATTGTTATTGTGCCAGTGACCATTAAATCGCATGATCGTTCTTCATATTAGGATCTAACTAAATATAACTTGCGTGTCCCAGCTGCTCCCCTACCGGCGGCGACGCCATGATTCCACCAGAACTCTGTTTGTGTTTCAGACGAGCCCGGTCTCCCCGGCGCCGAGGACGGCAGCGTCCACTGTGCGTCTCTGAGACGCGCCTCCGAGGACCCCTGCAGCCCCCAGGCCGAGGCCCCCGAGGACGGGGCGGAGGACAACAACACCACCAGCGGCACCACCATCTCCCTCAGCAAGACCCCCATCATGAGGATGAAGAGCAAGACGGAGCCCAAGAGGATCGCCGTGTCCCTGAAGGCGCCCGACGAGGCAGGGGAGGGGTCGCTGGCGAGCGGGGAGGGGGAGGAGGAGGGAGGAGGAGAGCAGGAGCCCATCGAGGCTCCCCTGGGACCCGCCCTGACCCCGGCGGAGATGCTGTTCTCCCTGCAGGACTCCATGAAGCTGGGCGGTGGGCTGCTGGTCAACCTGCCGTCCGCGGAGCAGCAGAGGAAGTCTGTCTTCAACCCTACTGTACTGCCTGCAGGCCTGGCACAGGTAGGAGAGTCTGTCTTCAACCCTACTGTACTGCCTGCAGGCCTGGCACAGGTAGGAGAGTCTGTCTTCAACCCTACTGTACTGCCTGCAGGCCTGGCACAGGTAGGAGAGTCTGTCTTCAACCCTACTGTACTGCCTGCAGGCCTGGCACAGGTAGGAGAGTCTGTCTTCAACCCTACTGTACTGCCTGCAGGCCTGGCACAGGTAGGAGAGTCTGTCTTCAACCCTACTGTACTGCCTGCAGGCCTGGCACAGGTAGGAGAGTCTGTCTTCAACCCTACTGTACTGCCTGCAGGCCTGGCACAGGTAGGAGAGTCTGTCTTCAACCCTACTGTACTGCCTGCAGGCCTGGCACAGGTAGGAGAGTCTGTCTTCAACCCTACTGTACTGCCTGCAGGCCTGGCACAGGTAGGATAGTCTGTCTTCAACCCTACTGTACTGCCTGCAGGCCTGGCACAGGTAGGAGAGTCTGTCTTCAACCCTACTGTACTGCCTGCAGGCCTGGCACAGGTAGGAGAGCTTCTGTCTGTGTGTTTTCAATAGGGGTCTCTCTATTCTCTCTAATCTCTCTCTCCCCCCCTCTATCTCCCCCCTCTCTCTCCCCCCCCTCTCTCCCCCCCCCCTCTCTCTCTCTCTCTCCCCCCCTCTCTCTGTCTCTCCCCCCTGTCTCTCTCTCTCCCCCCCCTCTCTCTCCCCCCCTCTCTCTCTCCCCCCTCTCTCTGTCTCTCCCCCCTGTCTCTCTCTCTCTCTCTCCCCCCCTCTCTCTCCCCCCTCTCTCCCCCCTCCCTCCCTCTCTCTCCCCTCTCCCCCCTCTCTCTGTCTCCCCCCCCTCTCTCTGTCTCTCCCCCCCTCTCTCCCCCCCTATCTCTCCCCCGTCTCTCTCCCCCCTTTCTCTCTCTCCCCCCTTTCTCTCTCTCCCCCCCCTCTCTCTCTCTCCCCCCCCCTCTCTCTCTCTCCCCCCCCCCCTCTCTCTCTCCCCCCCCCTCTCTCCCCCCTCTCTCTCCCCCCCCCCTCTCCCCCCCCCCCTCTCTCTCTCACCCCCCCCCTCTCTCTCTCTCCCCCCCACCTCTCTCTCTCCCCCCTGTCTCTCCCCCCCCCTCTCCCCCCCCCTCTCTCCCCCTCTCTCCCCCCCCCCCCCCCTCCCCCTCCCCCAGGTGCTGTCTGCGCTCCAGGCTCAGCAGAATGCTCTAGTGGCTCAGCCTCAGCTCCTGATCCCCCTGAGCAGCATCCCCTCCTACAGCGCGGCCATGGACACCAACCCCCTGCTGGGCAGCACCTACAAGAGGTTCCCCTACCCCTCCCTGGCGGAGATCGCCAGCATGGCCGCCCAGACCAAGTTCACGGAGGAGCAGATCAAGGTAGTGAGCTGCTTTATTTCTGTACGGTAAATGTATACTTTATTTAACCCTCTCACTGGTTAACCGTCGGTAGTGTGATAGTAAAGGGCTAACCTTCTGTAGTGTGGCAGTGAAAGGGTTAACCTGCTGTTGTGTGGCAGTGAAAGGGTTAACCTTTCTGTGTATTGTCGCGGTGAAAGGGTTAACCGTTTGGTAGTGCGGCGGTGAAAGGGTTAAAAAAAGTTATTTTCATTAGCAGATGGTGTTTGGTCTGATCTCAGTAATAGTAGTGGTAGAAGTAGCAACAGTAGTAATGCTACCCCACTAATTATAGTAGTAGTCATAGTAGTATTTATGTGTGTAGGCGGCACAGTGGTGTAGGGGTTAATACTGTCGCCTCACAGCAAGAAGGGCCTGGGTTCAATTCCCGCTTGGGGACCAGGTTTCCGCGTTGCCAGGTACCCAGGAGGGGTATCTCCCGGGCCTTTCTGTGTGGAGTTTGCATGTTCTCCCCTCCTGGGTGGGGCAGCATGGTGCTCGCGAGGGTTTCCCCTCCAGAAAAATAGATAAACCCAACGGAAGAACATGCAGAACAGATCGTTAACTCTGTCCCCGACGAAGACGGAGCACTTGGGTTGGTCCCCAGGCGCGGCCCCACGCCATGTCTCCTCCCGGCTGCCCTTGGGGGTCAAGCGCAGAGACTACATTTAATCGGCAACCCCCCAAAAAAATGCATGTGTGTGTTTCTATGTGTCGCCCGTCGCATGCGAAGATGCAGAGTGTAGGGGTCTCGAGGGTGTGTAGTTAGAGACCATTGACCGGAGGTAGGCGGGAGCGGTTCCCTTTGCCGCACGGTATGCCAGGTCGAGGGCCTTGAAGCGGATTTGCGCGGCCATGGGGAGCCAGTGCAGGTCCCTAAGAAGTGGGGTGACATGGGCTGACTTCGGTAGGTTTGAGATCAAACGGGCAGCCGTGTTCTGAATGAGTTGAAGAGGCTTGGTGGCGGTGGCCGGGAGGCCAGCAAGCAGTGCGTTGCAGTAGTCGAGGCGGGAGATGACTGTTGATTGGACGAGGAGTTGGGTGGCTTCTTTTGTCAGGAAGGGGCGGATCCTTCTGACGTTGCTCAGGAGGAATCTGCAGGTTCTGGTTGTTGCTGCGATGTGAGCAGAGAAGTTCAACTGGTCGTCGAGGACAACACCAAGGTTCTTGGCGGTCCCAGCTGCATTCTCGACTGTGATGGAAAGGTTGGTCAGGGGGGAGGATTTGGCCGACAGGGGGAGCAATTCTGTTTTGCTTAGGGTCAGTTTGAGGTAGGGATGCACGATAATTATCGGGTCGATATCAGCAATTATTACGTCATCCCGATAAACCCGATAAAATTATTGATAGCTCCGATAATATATAATATATTTTTTGGTTAAAAAAATGCGGTGTGGGTGGATTGTTTTTACTGTAGGCTCCTCCCGTGTTGCCAGTACTGTGGTACGACTGATAGCGTGTGGTTTAGGAAGAGGGAGTTTTTCACAAATCCAGCGCTCCCTTTCTCATGCCTGGCTGTGACATAGTCACGTAACTTTCAGAAGCAGCGTGGATAGTAAACAAAGATGGCGTCAGTAGTGTGGGACTTTTTCAAAGTTTCAGAGGAAAACAGTTCGCTTGCTATTTGTAACAAATGCAATGCAGAAGTTCCACGAGGAGGGAAAAGAGCAACAAGCTATAACACATCCAACATAATAAGTCACCTGCAACATCACCACCGCTTCGATGGTGTGTTAAAAGCCTACGACGACGCGCGAGCAGCTAAAGCTGCTGCAAATCTAGCCCCTTTCATGACTGTGATGCAACCCTTGGTTGAATACGCAGTCACTTATTGCTCCGTAGTAGCCAGGTTAATTTGCACCACCAAGCACTGCTTAAAAGCTAGCGGTGGGTCCAAAATATATCAGATATACATTTCAAAGGTACCTAGCGTTCCATTAGGGCTTCACACACACACTTGGCGTTGCTAATAAACATTTTAAATCATTTTTATAAACGAGTAAAAAAATCACTGAGCTAGCCTTCGCTAAAATGGCTGCTTCCGCATTTTACAGTAGGAGCGCTGTGATTGCTGGGCGCACCAGACATGTGACAAAGCAGCCAGCAATCACAGCACGTAAGTTTCACCACGGACATATGGACCTGTGATGTTTGTTTGGTTTATTTAATTCTTTTTGAGGCGTGCTGTCCTATAAATGCCAAGTAATAGTTGTTTCATGGACCAAGACCAACAGTCTCCTTTCCTATAGCGTCAAATGTTTTATCTGCTGACAAAGCACAATACCTGTTGGTTTTTAGTTCGCTCATTGTTCAGGGAAACACATTGTTAATGACATTGACGGATTGTGAATTTTGTGATTGACTCAAATTATATTTTTTTAGAAAAATAAATATACCGTACTTTTCTGACTATAAGCCGCGGCTTTTTCCCCCATTTTTCGACCCTGCGGCTTATATAACGGTGCGGCTTATATGTGACTCGACGTGACCAAACCCGAAAATGTAAAAATCAAAATATAGCTTTTTTGACTGCATTGAAATGTTATTTATCTGTTCCCTTATTTGCTAAACTTAATACAACTTGTAAATGAGTTAATTCTTGTTATTTGTCCGACAGTATTGTGTCCCAATGCTAATTGCATATGGTAATTAAACATTAAAACACCTGCGGCTTATAGTCCAGTGCGGCTTATATATGTACACATCATTCAATTTAGCTGCTGCGGCTTATAGTCAGGTGCGGCTTATAGTGCGAAAAGTACGGTAGTCACTTTATTTGAAGAGTCAAAACTGTTCTCTTGGCTTTGTTTTGTTCATAGTAGTAACGCTCATGTCATGATAAATCTGGTTAGGTCAAAACTACAGGAATATACATTAAAAAAAAATTATAATACAATAAATTAGTGTTGTCAGGTGATTAAAAAAATGTATCTAATTAATTACAGGATTTGTAATTAATTAATCTAATTAATCGCATTTTAATCGCATAACCATTTTAGGCCTGATATTTTATATTCTATAATCATATTTCAAATTGCATGTCCGGATGGCAGAATTCAGTACTGTATCTACAAAACCTTCTGTTTAATCATCTTCCTTTTATTCATTTGCTTAGATTTTTCAGGTCTGGTCAATTTTAGCATGGTTTTATTCACAGTAAAATATATATATTTTTTTATTGAATTGATATTCTCATTTGGTTCATTACAATTTACTCAAGCCTAGTAACAGACACCGTATTTCTGACACTGGGAATACATTCCCTGAGGCCCCGTTTAGACGGAAACGCTAGCAGGTGAATCCGCAAAAATATTTTTTCGGATGTGCCTTTCGTTTATACGGAAACGGCGTTTTTACGGGGTGAAACCGTAAAAAAGTGAGACCACCTTCCAGGGTTGAATTCCTAGAAACGCAAAAGCTTTGCGCTCTTGTCTAAACTGTCAAACCGTATAAATCTGTTAAAACGATGACGAAAGGGTTGTCACGGCTCTGGTCGCGCGTACTGCTTACGTCACAGGTAGCAGGTATGCGCCAGTAGCCGAGACGTAAACAAAGCAAGTATGTCTGACTATATCAACGGAGATCACCTGAAGGCTACATTGGCAGTACTTTTAACCCTTTCACTGCCACACGACAGAAGGTTAACCCTTTACTATCACACAACCGGCTGTCGTGTGGCAGTGAAAGGGTTAAATACACAAGAATCTGTCCCGCGGCGTGAGTGGACCCACTGTCTGTGAGTGACTCTGCTTTGGTCCAATCACATTCCCCATCAGGGTTTCCGTTAGAATTTTTTTTTGCAGGTCTGAGTGTCCGGTAGATTTCAATCTACCGGACAAATGGGATAAATTCCGGTCAGAGTTTATTGAGCTTAAAAACAATTGATATGCCTATATAAAGAATGACATCATCAAGGCATTTATAATATTTTAACTTAAAACTAGGCTACTTTTGCGTATATACAGTCATTAATATATTCCAAATAAAATAAGTCCCTCGAGACTTCGTGCTGCTGCCGACTTGAGGTGTCGGTGGGCAGTCTGCCCGACCTTAATAAACAGCAGTCTGTTATAATCACATTTTTATGAGCTAACGAATTCCGTTATATTGGACATTTATATTAATTATATCAAGCGAAGAACTGAACATTATCGTGGGTTTGCGTGATTTATATCTCCACCTCCCAACGACTTGGTGCTGGTCATAATGTCCGGTGAAAATAATTCCCTCTAAACACAATTTGATTATTTGAATTGTATTAAAATAGGCTAAAATTAAATAGCCTATGCGATGAACTAAACAATCATTTGTTTCATCGTTGCTTCACCAAGCAGCCGGTCTAATAATGACATTCTGTTGTCAGCGCGAGCTGGCTGCTGATATATTTACGTGAAGCATGGAGCAGCAGTGTTTTTAGGTCCGGTCTGGAAACCGCTCAGCAGCGCCCCCACCCAACAGCTGAATTGCCAATGGCTGAATTGGAGTACTGCACCCTGCCGGCCGGCAGATGGATGCTTCTCGCAAATATATCAGCAGCCAGCTCGCGCTGACAAGACAATGTCATTATTAGACCGGCTGCTTAATGATTGTTTGTTTCGTTCATCGCATAGGCTATTTAATTTTAGCCTATTTTAATACAATTCAAATAATCTAATTGTGTTTAGAGGGAATTATTTTCACCGGACATTATGACCGGAGAGATTAAATATGTCGGACTTCAACAGATTTTGCCGGTCAAAAACCGGTAATTACCGGCTAACGGAAACGCTGTTCCCCATTCACAGTCTGCGAATCAGAGGCAGAGTAGGGCGGGTCTTCACAGCACGTCATGTGACATATGCGCCAATCGTGTGACAGCGAGGCTCCGTCGTTACAGCGTCGTCTGCACGGAGAATTCCACCCCAAAACGCTCGTCTAAACGTAAAATTAAATGTGAAACGACTTTTGCGGTTTCTGTTCACAAAACGCTCGTCTAAACGTAGCCTGAGATCCATAGATGTCCCTAGAATCAGATACCAAGAACATGCAAATGGACCATTTAAAAAAAAGTTTGTAAATGTTTATTCTATGTTCTTCTTATGGAATAAATGAGTGTAAAATATATATATATTTTTTTGTAATACATTTTGAGTTAATTTTCATAACGCGATCATTTGCTGTGTAATTAATTAATCTAATTAACGCCATAAACTGACAGCCCTACAATAAATATATATATATTATCGGTATCGACCTTGAGGAGCAGAAGGTTATCGGTATTGATATCGGGGTCAAAAAATCTATATTGTGCACCCCTAGTTTGAGGTGGTTGGTCGTCATCCAGGCAGAGATGTCGGACAGACAGGCAGAGATCCGCTCAGAGACGTGGATATCTGAGGGAGGGAAGGAGAGGAAGAGAAGAGTTAAGTATCATCGGCATAGAAATGATACGAGAAGGCATGAGACGTGATAATGTTACCCAGAGATTTAGTGTAGAGGGAGAAGAGAAGGGGTCCTAGGACCGAGCCCTGGGGGACACCAGGGCGCAGGTGGCAGACAGGGTTCCTCTCATGACACTTGGTAGGAGCGGTCGTTGAGGTATGATGTCAGCCATGTCAGCGCAGAGCCAGCCACTCCCATTCCTGCGAGGGCCGCGAGGAGGATCTGATGGTTGACTGTGTCGAAGGCTGCAGATAGATCTAGGAGAATCAGGACAGAGGAGAGGCCTTTCAAGAGGCCTTTCACTTTTGCTAAGTGAAGAAAGACAATTTCTATGAACAACTGCAGGCTGTACTGGACAGACGGAGAGAAAAAGATATCACCATCCTCATGGGTGATTTCAACGCCAAGATAGGAGCCAACAACATAGGCTACGAAGACATCATGGGCGTACATGGATTGGGGCAGATGAATGAAAATGGAGAAAGGTTTGCAGACCTGTGCTCCCTCAACCAACTGGTAATAGGAGGCAGCATCTTCCCCCACAAACGTATCCACAAGGCCACATGGAGATCTCCAGATCAAGTTACGGAGAATCAAATAGACCACATATGCATCAACAGAAAGTTCAGGAGGTCATGGCAAGATGTACGAGTCAAGAGAGGGGCAGACGTGGCATCAGACCATCATCTTGTGCTGACGATCATAAAACTACGTCTGAAGAAGTATGCCACAACCACCGGCGCAAGAACCAGATATGACGTTGGACTTCTTAGGAACAAAGAAATACAGAGTAGATTCCAGATCAGCCTTACCAACAGGTACCAGCAACTACAGGAACAGGATGAAGACACAGATGTGGACATAGAAACTCAATGGCAGCACACAAAGACGTTGTGGCTGGACACCTGCAAAGAAATATTGGGAAAGAAGAAGACAAAACACAAGGAATGGGTCTCAATGGAAACACTCCAGAAACTGAAAGAAAGAAAGGAGAGGAAAGAGATACTGAACACAAGCAAAACAAGATCAGCAAAAGCAAAGGCACAGGAAGAATACACCCAAGCCAATAAGGAGGTGAAGAGTAGCATTAAGAAGGATAAAAGAGATCACATAGACAACTTAGCCAAACAAGCAGAAACAGCGGCAGGGCAAGGCAACATGAAAGACCTCTATATGATCACTAGGAAGTTAGCAGGCAAGTTCCAACAAACGGACAAACCGGTAAAAGACAAAAAGGGAAACCCACTTATAACAACAGAGGACCAACGGAGAAGATGGGCTGAACATTTCAAAGAACTACTGAACCAACCAGCCCCGACAGAGCCAGCGGACATTACACCAGCGGAGAGAACACTTCCAATAAACTGTGATAAACCCAGCAAAGCAGAGATCAAAAAAGCTATTATCTCAACAAAGGACGGAAAATCTGCAGGACCAGATGAAATACCAGCCGAAGCCATCAAGGCCGACTTGAAGACTGCGGTAGATATGCTTCATAGCCTCTTCACCAAGATCTGGGAGGAAGAAAAGATTCCAGAAGAATGGAAAGATGGAATCATCATCAAGCTACCAAAAAAGGGAGATCTTACCAACTGCAACAACTACAGAGGAATAATGCTTCTATCAGTACCGGGAAAAGTACTCAACAGAATTATACTGGACAGAATGAGTGTTGCTGTGGATCCCATGCTTCGAGACCAGCAGGCAGGCTTCCGGAGCAACAGATCTTGCACGGACCAGATCGCCACCCTGCGCATCATTATAGAGCAATCCATCGAATGGAACTCTCCATTATACATAAACTTCATAGACTATGAAAAAGCCTTTGACAGTGTGGATAGAGAGACTCTGTGGAAACTGCTGAGGCATTATGGTATCCCAAAGAAAATCATCACTCTGATTCAAAACACCTATCAAGGAACATCATGCAAAGTTCTACATGCAGGCCAACTGTCAGAGAGTTTTGAGGTCAAGACCGGTGTGCGTCAGGGATGCCTCCTATCACCCTTTCTATTCCTTCTAGTCATAGACTGGATTATGAAGACCACCACAAAAGGAAATAAAAACGGCATACAGTGGACCCTATGGACACAACTGGATGACCTCGACTTTGCTGATGACCTGGCTCTCCTGTCACACAACTACAACCAGATGCAGGACAAGACAACCAAGCTGGCAACTACATCCCTTGAGACTGGGTTGAGAATAAACAGGAAGAAAACCAACCTAATGATGATCAACACCTCTACCAACAACACAGTCACAGTAGGTGATGAATCCATACAGGAAGTCAACTCCTTCACTTACCTAGGCAGTATCTTGGATAAGAAGGGCGGCACAGATGGCGACGTCACAGCAAGAGTAGGCAAAGCCAGAGCAGCATTCATCATTCTGAAGAACATCTGGTCCTCCAAGGACATCGCCATGACAACCAAAGTGCGGCTCTTCAATTCAAATGTCAAATCTGTCCTTCTCTACGGTTCAGAGACTTGGAGAATGACGAAAAGAACATTGCAGAAGATACAGACCTTTATAAACAGCTGTCTGAAACGCATCTTTGGGATCCGGTGGCCAAACAAAATCAAGAATGAAGAACTATGGCTGAAAGGAAGACAGGAACCAGTGGAGAAGCAGATCCTGAGACGAAAGTGGGGATGGATAGGCCACACTTTGAGGAAACCGGCTACCAGTACTACACGCCAGGCCCTGACTTGGAATCCCCAAGGGAAGCGGAAGAGAGGGCGGCCTAAGAACACCTGGAGGCGGGACACTGAGGCGGAGCTCAAGAGACAAGGAACTACCTGGGGGGAGGCAGAAAGGACAGCCCAAAGCCGTGTTGGATGGAGAAAAGTCGTAGATGGCCTATGCTCCATTGGGAGCGATGGGCCTAAGTAAGTAAGTAAGTGAAGTACCTCTGTGACCGCAATGAGGGCCGTGTGCAATGTAGCAATGTGTGCAACGAATAAATAATTCTTCAAGTCCAGTTTGATCTTCATTCCTCCCCCAGGTGTGGTTCTCGGCCCAGCGGCTGAAGCACGGCGTCAGCTGGACCCCGGAGGAAGTGGAGGAGGCCAGGAGGAAGCAGTTTAACGGCACGGTGCACACCGTCCCACAGACCATCACCGTCATCCCGGCTCACCATCTCTCAGCCGCCGCCAACGGACTGCAGTCCATCCTGCAGACCTGCCAGATAGTGGGGCAGCCGGGCCTGGTGTTCACTCAGGTAGAGGAGGACGCCTGTTCCCACGGGGGGGAGCTCTGGGGGGGGGGGGGGGGGGCTCTGGGGGGAAGACACTGGGGGGAGGAAGCTCTGGGGGGGGACACTGGGGGGGGGGGGGTCGCTCTGGGGGGAAGACACTGGGGGGGGGGGGGAGCTCTGGGTGGGAGACACTGGGGGGAGGAAGCTCTGGGGGGGAGCTATGTGGGGGAGACACTGGGGGGGGGGAGACTCTGGGAGGGGATCTATGTGGGGGAGACACTGGGGGGGAATCTCGGGGGGGGGAGCTCTGGGGGAGGAAGCTCAGGGGGGGAGCTCTGGGGGGGAGACACTGGGGGGGGAGCTATGTGGGGGAGACACTGGGGCGAGGGGCACTGGGAAAGGAAGCTCGGGGGGGAGGAAGCTCTGGGGGGAGACACTGGGGGGGAGACACTGGGGCGGGGGGCACTGGGGGGGGAGACACTGGGGGGGAAGCTCTGGAGGGAGACACTGGGGGGGAAGCTCTGGGGGGAGAAGCTCTGGGGGAGGAAGCTCTGGGGGTAAGCTCTGGGGGGAGAAGCTCTGGGGGAGGAAGCTCTGGGGGTAAGCTCTGGGGGGAGAAGCTCTGGGGGTAAGCTCTGGGGGAGGAAGCTCTGGGGGAGGAAGCTCTGGGGGGGAAGCTCTGGGGGGAAGCTCTGGGGGAGGCAGCTCTGGGGGAGGAAGCTCTGGGGGGAGACACTGGGGGAGGAAGCTCTGGGGGGGGGAAGCTCTGGGGGGGAAGCTCTGGGGGGAGACACTGGGGGAGGAAGCTCTGGGGGGAGACACTGGGGGAGGAAGCTCTGGGGGAGGAAGCTCTGGGGGGAGACACTGGGGGAGGAAGCTCTGGGGGGGAAGCTCTGGGGGGAGACACTGGGGGAGGAAGCTCTGGGGGGAGACACTGGGGGAGGAAGCTCTGGGGGAGGAAGCTCTGGGGGGGGAGCTCTGGGGGGGAAGCTCTGGGGGGGGAAGCTCTGGGGGGAGACACTGGGGGAGGAAGCTCTGGGGGAGGAAGCTCTGGGGGGGAAGCTCTGGGGGGTGAAGCTCTGGGGGAGGAAGCTCTGGGGGGGGAAGCTGGGGGGGGAAGCTCTGGGGGAGACACTGGGGGAGGAAGCTCTGGGGGGAGACACTGGGGGGGAAGCTCTGGGGGGAGACACTGGGGGAGGAAGCTCTGGGGGGGAGACACTGTGGGGGAAGCTCTGGGGGGAGACACTGGGGGAGGAAGCTCTGGGGGGGAGACACTGGGGGGGAAGCTCTGGGGGGAGACACTGGGGGAGGAAGCTCTGGGGGGGAGACACTGGGGGGGAGACACTGGGGGAGGAAGCTCTGGGGGGGAGACACTGGGGGAGGAAGCTCTGGGGGGAGACACTGGGGGAGGAAGCTCTGGGGGAGGAAGCTCTGGGGGTGAAGCTCTGGGGGGGGAAGCTCTGGGGGTTTTAGTCCTAGTACCAAGGTAGGTGTAGCAACACTCGGACGAGGAGTGGCAGGAACGCAGGTCTCATATCCAGGTCTGGTGATGATCTGATGAGCCTCAGGTGTGTAGGTTGATCTATGGAAACAGCGTGTGGAAGAAGGGACAGGAAGCTGCCTATAAGGGGGTGGAAGCCTGCTTCCAGGCAGGTGAGAGAGAGGCCCCGGCTGTGGTTGTAACAAAATTGAGGGATTAATGACAGATGACCCCCCCCCTCCCTCCCTCCGCCCTGTAGGTGGGTCCAGGTGGCCACCTGCCAGTCAGCAGCCCCATCACGCTCACTGTGGCCGGTCTGCCCACCCAGTCTCAGAGCTCCAGCAGGGGGGCCTCCTCCTGCCAGGCCAGCCCTGGGAACAGTGAGCTTAAGCGGGCTACCACCATCCAGCCACCCTCCCTCTCGCCACAGGTAGGCTTCACGTGTAGAACCCACACGGATCAATGTTTGCTCTGTAACTGTTTAGCAGGGGGTTCCACCCCCATCCCTGTTGCTTTTAGTAGCATGTCATGTTTTGGATACTCTCTCGCTCTTCTCTCTCTCTCTCTCTCTCTCTCTCTCTCTCTCTCTCTCTCTCTCTCTCTCTCTCTCTCTCTCTCTCTCTCTCTCTCCACCCCCCTCTCTCCCTGTCTCTTCTCTCTCTCGTTTTCATCAATTAGTTTATGTATAATGTGTTTGTTTAGGAACAAATCTCTGAAATTCCTTTATACAGACTTTAACTTAAAATTGTAGTCGTTTTTAAGCGACTCATCTCCTTTCCTCTCCTCATCTCCTTTCCTCTCTCCTCTCCTCACCTCTCATCTCCTTTCCTCTCATCTCCTTTCCTCTTCTCTCATCTCCTTTCTTCACCTCATCTCATCTCATTTCCTCTCTCCTCTCCTCACCTCTCATTTCCTCATCTCCTCACCTCTCCTCATATCCTTTCCTCTCCTCTCCTCTCCTTTCCTCTCCTCTCCTCTCCTCTCCTCTCATCTCCTTTATTCTCCTCTCCTCACCTCCCATCTCATCTCCTTTCCTCTCATCACCTCTCATCTCCTCACCTCTCCTCTCTTCTCCTCTCATCACCTCTCATCTCCTCACCTCTCATCTCCTTTCCTCTCCTCTCCTCACCTCATCTCCTCACCTCTCCTCTCTTCTCCTCTCATCTCCTCACCTCTCCTCTCATCTCCTTTCCTCTCCTTTCCTCTCCTCACCTCTCATCTCCTCCTCATCTCCTCACCTCTCCTCATCTCTTTTCCTCTCCTCACCTCATCACCTCTCCTCTCCTCATCTCCTTTCCTCCCCTCTCCTCTCATCTCCTTTCTTCTCCTCTCCTCCTCTCCTCTCATCTCTCATAGTATTTGTTCTAATTGTAGATTGCAGCATGTCGTGTTTTGGATACTCTCTCTCGCTCTTCTCTCTCTCCACCCACCCCCCCTCTCTCCCTGTCTCTTCTCGCTATCGTATTCATCAATTATTTTCAAGATAGGACGATCAATATATATAGTTAAGATGGGACGATCAATATATATAGTCAAGCTGGGATGATCAATATATACAGTTAAGATGGGATGATCAATATATATATACTATACACGTATCCGTACCGAACCGGTTCAGTACACGCTGTGTACCGAGCGAATGCAACAGTACGTTAACCACTAACGGAACGCACGTGCAGACCGTTTTTTTGCATGCAGAATTTTATTAAAAACTCCCAACCCTAACCCTAAATATTAAATACCCAAAATATTATTTGCGCAAAGGGCCGGGTGTTCGTTCAACCCACGCACAACACTGAGATTACCTGTAATTTAGCATAGCCTCATAGTGTGGCGAACACACACACACACACACACTACTAGGGCTGACCTTCGAATTTATTTTTTAATTCGAAGCTTCGGGCCCGAGATTCGATTTTAATTCGAAGCTTCGAGATAAAAAAAAAAATATATATATATATATTATAATTTTTTTTTTTTTTTTTTTTTTATGTTGTGGGACTTGTACAGCACTTTGTTAAACTTTGTCAGTGCTGTAAAGTTTAAACCTTTTTAAATCTTAGACAAACGAAACACTTTGCTTTCATGAAATATTGTAAGCCGTCATTTGAGGCTTTATAAAAGCAGCACAATGAACACAAATCTGTCAGTGCCGAGTCCGACCTCATCTTAACACTTTGGCTGCCATGGGTTAAATTAATGATATACCATAGATTGCCAGCGCTATTTGTCTATGGAGAAAGTCCCCTTCTTTGCAGGGCTATAACTTTTTAAATTCTATTGCTACATTGCCATTATTAGGGCCCATTCAAAGTCCTATATGTATTGTTCATTGTGTAGCAACGTTAAACTTTTTCATTCACATATTCATAGTAAAGTATGGTCTAATGTATAAGTATGTTTTCATCTCTTTCTGCAACTTTCTCCAGAACGTGATATATAGCCCCAAATGCATTATATTGATGATGAAATACAGTTTGATGGCAATCAGCGCGATATAAAAAATTCCAACTAGACGTACTTCTAGAAGTTACTACACGTCATCTGATGTTGACCGGATGGGCGAGGGGGCGTTTATAATTCCGTGGGCAGCGTTATACCAATCATCTAATGTGGGTCAAATGTTGATAAAAGCAGTTAGTATCGAAGATGGTAACGTTACACGCTGAAACTCACCCCAGTCTCCGCGCGCCGTTGGGCGATCATCGTCGAGTAGAAATTTTATCATTATGGGATATATTATTACCCGGTCCATCTCCAGCTTGTATAATGGTATATACGTCCAAATCATGTTGTTTATCGAGTTATTGGCAATCGATCGCTATGTAGAGTGACGAGCTAGAATGCCGGAACCTATCCCGAGTGGCCGGAAGCAATACGGACATGTAGCACAACCTCCACTGTGCTTCCTGTTAAGCGGTTGCGCGATCGGCCACCAGATGGCGCTCCTGAACCGCCAGAGAGCTCAGTGGGTCCTGCTGGTGGTTCTCAGACCAGCGGAGGGACATTATGGATCAGATCGCAGATTTTTGAAATATTGATATAAGGACGCTGTACAGCGTCCCCCGGCAACTTTAGCATCGCCAGCAATGACGCTGTAAAGCGTTTTTAGGCAGTCAAAGTGTTAAATAACAAACAGCATTGCTTGTTTTTTTTTTTTAACAAATGTTTTTTATTTTCTCTTTTTTTACATGAAACAAGACAAACAATACAGTAACAGTAATAATCAACAATAAATCACAGGACAATAACAGAAATAATAATAACAATAATGACAGTCCAGTCAGAATGAAAGTAGACTAAAAGACATAAAAATAATAAATACAATACCATGGGCTCTCGCTCGCTATCCCCCCCCCCCCCCCTTCAGGACCCCCACGTGGGCTATACATCCACTACTTCATTCAACACCAGAAAACTCCAAATTTATATGCGTTCCTTTATCTTCTCCACCACAGCTACCCAGACTGCTATGCTGGCTTCATTAACACCTAAAATTCGTGCAGTAGATATCTCTAGATAAATCACATCGAGATAGGTGAGAATCCATACCTTCGGGCACATTTTATCCGGTTGAATCCAGCGTGACGCTATCAACTTTTTGGCAGCTGTAAGACCCGCCAAAATGAGTCTCTTTACATGTACAGAGGTTGATAACTGAGAAACATCATTCAACAACAGTGCAGAAGGCAGTGTCGGTATGGTCAGAGATAAAATCTCTGATAATTGAGTGGTAACATTTTCCCAAAAAGTCTCAACAGGAGGGCATTCCCAATACATATGCATATATGTACCAATAGCATCGTTTGAACACAAGGAGCATCGAGAGTCAGGTCTGAGACCCATTAGATACAATCGTCTAGGGGTCAGGTAAGTCCTATGGACAAAGTTAAGATTAATCTGTTGGTGATCTGGGTTGCGTGATGATAGCCGAACATTTTCCCAGACTACATCCCAATCAAAATCTACTTCCAGCTCTGGGATATCCTTCCTCCAAACCGAGTCTAGGGGAAGGACCTTATATGAGGACGTAAGTAAGTGGCGATACAAGTCAGAGACAAAGCCTCTCGACGTCTCCTTGTCATAAAAGAATCCCATGGGACGCCGTGAGCCTTCAGAGCTGCTCTTATTTGTAAATAGAAGAAAAAGGAGGAACTGGGGAGGTCAAATTTGTAGGATATATCTTGAAAACTGCGGAGACCATAATCATCGAAGATATCCCCCAATGTGTGTATGCCTTTCTTTTCCCAACCAGGGTATCTGATAGGTTGTTGTTCAATAAGGAGTAAATTGTTATTAAATAGGGGAGAATGCCTGTGCCATTTATGGTGGTTAGTACACGTTTTCTGTGTCTCACGCCACATCCGGATCACATGTGTAATAAGAGGGCCAAATCTTAAGTTGCATTGCTTAATTGATATGTTGGTGTATATCCTGCAGTCTATGTGGGGCCACTATCTTCTCCTCTAATGGTCTCCAGGAAATTGCTTGTTGTAATTAACAAAGAGAGGCAGAGTTGATTTTGCACAACAACAACACAAATATTATTATTATTATTATAATTTTTTTTAACACTTTAACACTTTGATTTGCCTAAGGCTAAATTCATGATATACCATCCGTTGCCAGCTCTATTTAACATGGATAAGTTCCCCTTCTTTGCAGAGCTATAACTTTTTAAATTCTATTGCCAGATTGCCATTATTAGGGCCCATTCAAGGTTCTATATGTATTGTTCATTGTGTAGCAACGTTAAACTTTTTCATTCACATATTCATAGTAAAATATGGTCTAAAGTATAAGTATGTTTTCATCTCTTTTTGCAGCTTTCTCCAGAACGTGATTTATAGCCCCAAATGCATTATATTGATGATGAAATACAGTTTGGTAGGAATCTGTGCGAGATAAAAAATTTCAATTGGACGTACTTCAAGAAGTTTCTACGTATCATCTGATGATGACCGGATGGGCGGGGGATCGTTTATAATTCCGTGGGCAGCGTTATATCATTCATCTAGTGTGGGTGATATGATCATCAGAGCAGTTTATATTGAACACGTTCAAAAATAACGCTGAATCTTACCGTATCTTCCTCGCGCCGTTGGGCGATGAGCGTGGAACAGACATTTTCCTATTATGGGATATAGAAATATCGGGTCCATTTCCAGCTTGTATAATAGTATATACGTCCAAATCATGTTGTTTATCGAGTTATTCGCAACGGATCGCTATGTATTGTGACGAGCTAGAGTGCCGGAACCTATAGCGAGTGCCCGGAAGTAATATGGGTGAATAGCACATCGTCCAAGTAACATCCTCTTTGGCTATTGCGCCGATCGGCCACCAGATGGCGCTCTTGAGCCGCTAGAGGGTTCTGTGGGGCTTTTTGGTGGGTCTCAGGCCAGCGGATGGGAAATATGAATCAGATCACAGATTTTTTAAATATTGATATCAAAGACGAGTTACGGCGTCTTCGGCAACTTGAGCATGGCGGGGAAGGACGCCTAAAAGCGTCTTCCGGCAATCAAAGTGTTAATCGCCATGGGTTAAATTCATAATTTACCATCCCTCGCCAGCTCTATTTGTCTATGGAGAAGTTCCCCTTCTTTGCAGGGCTATAACTTTTTAAATTCTATTGCTAAATTGCCATTATTATGGCCCATTCAATGTCCTATATGTATTGTTCAGGGTGTAGCAACGTTAAACTTTTTCATTCACATATTCATACTAAAATATGGTCTAAAGTATAAGTATGTTTTTATCGTTTTCTGCAGCTTTCTTCAGAACGTGATTTATAGCCCTAAATGCATTATATTGATGATCAAATACAGTTTGGTAGGAATCTGTGCGAGATAAAAAATGTCAACTGGACGTGGTTCTAGAAGTTTCTACGCATCATCTGATGATGACCGGATGGGCGGGGGATCGTTTATAATTCCGTGGGCAGCGTTAGATGATTCATCCAGAGTGGGTCATATGTTCATCATGGCAGTTTATATGGAACACGTTAGAATATAACGCTGAATCTTACCGTGGCTTCCTCGCGCCGCTGGCAGATGAGCGTGGAACAGAATTTTTTCTATTATGGGATGGAGAAATGCCCGATCCATTTCCAGGTTGTATAATAGTATATACGTCCAAATCATGTTGTTTTTTCGAGTTATTTGCACCGATCGATGTTCACTGTGTCAATACGGAGTCTCTCTAACGATAGCGAGTGCCCGGACCACATATGGATGAGCACTACCGGTTCAAAGGTTAATTTCCGGTTGGCGATCTGCCGATCGGCCACCAGATGGCGCTCTTGAACCGCTAGAGAGTTGAGTGGAGCTTTGCAGTGTGTCTCAGGGCTCCGGAAAGGAAATATGATTTCGATGACAGATTTTTTAAATATTGACATCAAAGACGAGTTACGGCGTCTTCGGCAGAATGAGCATGGCTAGGAATGACGTGTAAACTCGTCCACGGCGATCATAGTGTTAATAGATTAAAATTTAATTTTCATATTCGAATCCCATGCCCATCGAACGAAGCTTCGAAGTATTTAAGACAGCCCTACACACTACACACTAGGGCTGTCCCCGACTAAGGATTTGGATGGTCGACTAGGATTGGCCAAAATTTGCCGTTAGTCGACTATTGGTCGACTTAAAAAAAAAGAAAAAGTATAACATTTATAATAATTTTTTTTTTTTTTTTTATCATTCCATTTGGGCTGTGGGGGGTGCTTAATGTCTGAAGGAGTCGACTGAAGGCTTCTTGTCCTCTGCAAAAGCATGCAATTGGTCCACTGATGGATACATCTTGATATTTGTCTAGTATAGTGTGTTCATTAAATGGGTGAAATCCTCTTTCAGTGCCTCTGTGCCTGTTTTCGTAGGCAGTTAGCCTCTGGTATGCGTGTCATTAGCGTTAGCCACGCTTCTATGCCTCTTTTCTTTTGAAAAAAATAATAAAAAAAAATAAAAAAGAATATTAAAGATTTTTTTATTTTTTATTTTTTTATTATTATATTCGATTATATTATATAAGAGGTTGGCCAGTCGACTACGGCCCCTTTCGACCAATTAGTCGACTAATCGATTAATAGGGGTCAGCCCTACTACACACACAATACCCTCTCTCTCAGTGCGTGAGGTGGAATTGGTGCTAGATTGAGAAGGGGCTGTCTCGTGGAGATCAAATTAATGATATGAAACGGGACCTGCATGACGCTTTTTTCTCTATTCAATACGTTTTACCCTGAGGGATGATTTACAATAAAGTGCTAAAACAGAAAAGTAGGCTACTTACATTCTTGACGCTAGAAATCCCAAAATAGTGTTAGTATAAAAAAGAAGGTATTGCCAGCTGTAGTTCACATAACTTGCATAAAACTGTCTCGAGGTTCCACAAGTTAATCAAGTATTTCCAACCGGGGCTTGAGACGCTCCGATTGCAAATCACAGTCTTTGCGACCGATGGTTGCGGTTGTTCTTGTTCATTAAACTCTCGCGTTGTTCAGCTCAATGACGTTGTGTGTCTCCTATCCGTCATGCAGCGCATTCAAGCCCACGCCCACCAGGGGATGTTTTTCTCACAATAAAATTATTAATTTTTTTTTTAACAAGTCGATTAATTAATTTCAATATAGAATATTCGTCGACAGCCCTACAAGTACAATTAGTTACTGCACACTACATCACCTCTGAGTGGAACATGGAAAGCCAAACTTCCCCCACTGTACCGAAAACCTAGCCCCTTTCGTGACTGTGATGCAAGCCTTGCTTGAATACGCAGTCACTGATTCCACGCATGTTAATGTGCACCATCAAGCACTGGTTAAAAACGAGCGGTTGGTCCAAAATATATCACATAGACATTTCAAAGGTACTCACCGTTGCATTAGGGTTTCACACACAAAAGCGGGGGGGGGGGGGGGGGTTGAAAGCTCGGCGTTGCTAATAAACATTTTAAATCATTTTTATAAACGAGTTAAAAAATCACTGAGCTAGCCTTGTCTAAAATGGCTTCTTCCGCATTTTGACGCAGGAGCGCTTTTAACCAGTGCTTGATGGTGCACATTAACATGGCTAGTAGCGTGGAATCAGTGACTTGCATCACAGTCACGAAAGGGGCTACCGAAAACCCATACCGAACCCTGACTTCAAAACCGAGGTACATACCGAACCATGGTTTTTGTGTACCGTTACACACCTAGTAGCTACTAGGGGTGGGAATCACCAGAGGCCTCACGATACGATATTCATGATACGATAGTATTGCGATTAAAAATATATTGCAATATTAATATTGTGATATATTGCGATTTATTACCTTTTTTCAACTGCAAAGTAAAACTGTCAACATGTTTTATCTAATAAAATAACGTTTTCAGTCTGTTCATCTCACTTCAATAATTTTGATTGCAGCAAATGGTATTTTCTCAAGCAGACAGATGTCAACCCTGTAATCTGTGTTGCATGTACCAGACAAACTGAACTGTTTGTATTACAGTCATATTCCAACTTAACTGAATGCACACGTGTGCGTGTGTGTTTGTGTGTGTGTGTGTGTGGACTACTGTACTATTACAGGTATTGAAATGAACAATGCAACTTCCTTATACAAAAAATAAATAAAAGATTTTGCATAATAACATATCGATACTTGGTGTCCTTGTATCGATACAGTAT
Source organism: Notolepis coatsorum (assembly GCF_963971535.1). Lineage (NCBI taxonomy): Eukaryota > Metazoa > Chordata > Actinopteri > Aulopiformes > Paralepididae > Notolepis > Notolepis coatsorum. The sequence continues at coordinate 6,699,439 of NC_140183.1, read as the reverse complement.
CGCCACGCAAAGTATCGCGATACTATACTGTATCGATATTTTCCCCCACCACTAGTAGCTACACTCTCCTGCTCACTCTCCTGCTCCTCTGCCTGGCAGTGGGCCAGCTGTTGCTGCACAACGTGGAGAGGGAGGGGGTGGGGCTTAGTAAGAGATGTGATTGTGCCGCCTGATATCTTTAACAGCCTGCTGGCGCGATTGTTAGAAGTAACGCGATTGGTGCTGAGATAAACGTCAGTGGCCAATCAGATTGCTCAAACCGACAGCGGAAACAACTCCGTTAGCATACGAATAGACGTGATTGGGGCAGCCCAGTGTCAGTATAGAAAATTAACCAATGGGCCGCTTTATGGGCCAGTCGTTGACCAAACTTTTAATTTTTTTTATAAATCAAATTATACCGGCCGCAAGGTGCGTCGGCCCACCAGGGAAAAGTCCTGGTATGCCAGATGACCAGTCCAGCTGTGGGTCTATATTCCTGGTATGCCAGATGACCAGTCCAGCTGTGGGTCTATATTGCTGTTGGCACAGGCCAAACGCTGAGATCTTTCCATTCGGCCAAGAAGAAAGGTTCTGGGCCAACATTGCCTTACATAATGTGTAACTAGGGATTATTATGACTTCTTCGTATAGACCATTCGTTTGGGGTCGTTGGACAAACATGATTGCAATGTCATTCTTTTTTCTCCACTAGAGGGGGATAATGTGCTTCTGTGTGCAGAAAGAAAGCAGAAAACCTAGTCGTTACACATTTTATTCTGGGATTCTCATGTTCTTTGAAAGTGGACCCTGATTCAGCCTGCTATCGGTACGATCCCCGATCCCAGTATGAGCATCAGTTAATCCCCCTCTGTAATCCTTTACCCCCTCGTCAGGAGAACTCCGCTCTGAGCGCCGATACCTTCAGCCTCCGACCCAAGAAGTCCAAAGAGCAGCTGGCCGAGCTCAAAGCCAGCTATCTGAAGAACCACTTCGCCAGCGATGCCGAGATTGCGCGGCTGATGAAGCTCACCAGCCTCACCAAGGGGGAGATCAAGAAGTGGTTCAGCGACACCAGATACAACCAGCGCAACTCCAAGAACACCCCCGTCGTCGTCTTCCACGAGGGCGCGGGTCGGGGAGGGGGCACCATCGTCATCGACTCGAGCGACGAGACCCCTACGTCGCCGCCTCCCGCCCGCACGCCCCCCGTGAAGGAGACACGGCCCAAGACCTGGAACCCCTTCCCGGACTTCACGCTGCAGAAGTTCAAGGAGAAGACTCCGGAGCAGCTGGTGCTGCTGGAGCAGAGCTTCGAGGAGGGCACCACCCCCACGGACGAGGAGCTGAGCCGGCTGAGGACGGAGACCAAGCTGACCCGCAGGGAGATCGACGCCTGGTTCACCGAGAGACGAAAGACCTCCCCTGTCCCCGCCGCCGCCTCCTCTCCCGAGGGGGGTGCAATGGACACGGATGGAGGAGGAGACGGAGGGAGCGGAGGGGTGACCTCGCCGTCTCCTTCCTCCTCCTCTTCCTCCTCGCGGAAAGGCAGCCAGACACCCCCCTCCGCCGGTGGCGCTAAGCAGCAGCCCACGACCAGTGCCGCCGGCAAAGACAAGACCAAAAAGACCCCCGAGCAGCTCCACGTCCTGAAGAGCGCCTTCGTCCGCACCCAGTGGCCCACGGCGGAGGAGTACGACCAGCTGGCGGAGGACAGCGGACTGCCCCGGTCCTACATCGTCAACTGGTTCGGAGACTCGCGCTACTCCTGGAAGAACGGAAACCTGAAGTGGTTCTTCCAGTACCAGAGCGGCAACGTGGAGGGGCTGAGCGAAGGAGGAGGAGGAGGAGGAGGAGGAGGAGGAGGAGGAGGAGGAGGAGGAGGAGGAGGAGGAGGCAGCAAGACGGGCGGCAACAACAACAACCGCAAGAGGCGAGTACGCAACCGCGGCTGGGGGCGCTCCCGCACCAGGAAGCAGCCGAAGAGGTCCTCCTCCTTCTCCAGCGCCGAGCCGGACAGGACGTCCCACCAGACGAGGAAAGTGAAGAGCGGGCGGGACGTCCTGAACGAGTACTACCTGAAGCACCGCTTCCTCAACGAGCAGGACCTGGACGAGCTGGTGGCCAAGAGCAACATGAGCTATGAACAGGTGAGCGAGCGAGTGGCTGGCTGGGTGGTTGGTTGGTTGGTTGGTTGGTTGGTTGGTTGGTTGGTTGGTTGGTTGGTTGGTTGGTTGATACATTTATTTGTTGATTGATTGGTTGGTTGATTGGTTGATTTATTGGTTGGTTGATTGATTGATTGATTGAATAAATGCATGAATGAATGAATGAATGTGGTTGTAACATCGTACCGAAACAACTTGAACCCCTCCCTCTTCCCTGGACAGGTGCGGGAGTGGTTTGCTGAGGTCCAGTGATGGCAAGACACAGGGTCGAGTCCCTCCCAGGAGCCCGCCAGTGGCAAGGGGGAGGACGATGTAGGTGAAGATGAGGATGACGACGGGGATGATTCAAATGAAAGCGAGGTTTGGGAGTCCTCTCGTAGCGCCAGGAGATCTCTGTCGGGGTCTGAGGACCAGGGAAGACAGGAGAACTCTGCCCGACGAGGTGAAACGTTACAGCGTAGCTTTTCTAGCACTTTTTTACCAAGTGTTCGGATAAAAACCTTAAGTATTGGAACAGTGTGTTATAGTTAGTAATTGTTTGCTGGATTAGCAATGAAAGATAAATATGACACACAAAGAAAATGTACAGACTCAGCTTTTGATAAAGCCTTTATTGGGTCTTCTTTATTGGGATTCTTGTTAACACTATTTTGAAACAATGATAACAGCAAAAAAGACTTGAACGCCATATCCATAGAGAGGTAACAGAGCAGAACCATTGGAAGGAAGTCGTTCCTTATCTTCTGGGATAGGCCTAGCTCTTCTGTGATAGGCCTAGCTCTTCTGTGATAGGCCTAGCTCTTCTGGGATAGGCCTAGCTCTTCTGTGATAGGCCTAGCTCTTCTAGGATAGGCCTAGCTCTTCTGTGATAGGCCTAGCTCTTCTGGGATAGACCTAGCTCTTCTGTGATAGGCCTAGCTCTTCTGCGATAGGCATAGAGCTCTTCTAGGATAAACCTAGCTCTTCTAGGATAGGCCTAGCTCTTCGTCCAAATGAATGTTTGATAACCAGAAACGGTTCCAAGAACTGAGTAGAATAGAGGCCTTGGGTGGAATATTTGTGTAGTTCTCCCACCATGGCGGCCTGTAACATAGCAACCATTGTTTTGTACATGGCGATGGAAGAGATAACGGTTGCTATGTGCAAATCAACGCTTGGTGTCTTATTACTGTATCTTGTAAACGAGTCACAGTTGAATAATAATGTAGTGCTTTTCCAGTGTGTTACCTGCTCTACCAAATCAAATCAAATGTATTAGTAAAGTTAATGAAATTACACGTTAATGTACCCATGGGCCAGACAAGTCTTCTTTAAACAAGTCAAGAAGAAACATCATAATAAATCAAGAACAAAAAACCTACCATGAAATCCAAAATAAATGTAAAATAAATGAATGCAACACTCCCAGACATACCCCATGCGAAGGTAAGGAAAAACTCACTAAAAACCTACGTAGCAATAGGAAAAAAGCACCACAGGCAATGTGGAGGAGAGAAACTTTAGAGGGCCGTTCAAGGGGGAATTCCCCTTCTTGTAGGTCGGTGATAGTAGTGTTGCTATGGATGATCGATGGGTGGAGAATAAAACAAGCGAAATAGTTGGTATGTATGTACATATATGTGTAATAAAACACATATGTACATGCAATAGCAACTGGGGTTCATAAGAAAATGTTTGAAAGATTTAAATAGAATAGAGCTAAGGACAACAACAACAACAACAAAAGAGAAAGCATAGGGAAACGAGCGCTAGTATGAAAATAAGGATACAGGCTAAATGTCAAGGCTCTGAGCTAAAAATTCCGTCATATTCCGTTTGCACATGAGTATGTATTCCATTCGGATCCATTCTGCACAGAAACTAGGCATTGTCTTTTGAATGAAGAGTGAGAACTACACAAACATTCCATGGAGAAACATTCCATTTCCAACTATGTCTGCTTTTGCATGAATAACTAGTAAATTAATTAAATGTACATGGTCCTGTGTCATTTTCATCACCATCTGGCAATTTATATATATAAAAAATCAAAATAAAAGGTCCATTCAAAACCCATTGCATAAATTTTCAGAATTGCATGGGCGTCAGTCTGAAGACTGTTTTATGGTGGGGTTGTTTTGTAGGCGTGTCTGTGTGGTAGGTAAGCCTATATACACCATCACTAACAGCTTATATTTTGATCTGCAACATTGGGAACATTTCACCTTGTACGACGCCCCTAGTTTTTATTATGAATCTTTTATATTATATTATTTTATTATTATTTTATTTTTTACAAACTAACGGCACATACAAACTGACTGTGTTTTTAGGACTGTTGCTTCTATCTATCTGCCTGCGAGGCGCGGTAGTTACAAGACCACTGTGCGAACACTCGTGATGAGGACGTATTCATGTCCCTTGCTATACTTTCTGTGGCACCCGTGTGTAACCTGTAGTCGTACCGTTATAACGACCTGACTGGAATCAGCGCTGAGCGTTACGCAGGCCGACACACTCCTATGCAGAGCCGCCTGTACGTCCCAGACTCCTCCCCCGGGGCCTCAGACTCCTCCCCCTGTACGTCCCAGCTCTGCCCCAGAGAGACCAAATGAGTTCCCAATCCGGACGTCCGCCAGCCAAATCAGTCTGGAATATAATTCGGCTATAACTTTGAATCGGGTGCATCTAGAGTATCACTAATAATAACCAAAACTTAAGCTTGTCTGAACATTTATGAGGAATGCAGTGATTCTTTACTGCATAAGGAAACCTTTATGGTTCATCGTTGTTTCCATGGAAACAGTGAATAAACAAGGCTGCACAGACATAGTGACATTTATAGGAGCAACAAAAAACGAGGGGGGAACAATAATGTTATTTATTCAATATGTTAATTAAAACTATGGTCGCCAAAAACGCTGTAACACGTCTTTCCCCGCCATGCTCATTCTGCCAAAGACGCCGTACCACGTCTTTGATACCAATATTTCAAAAATCTGTGATCGAAATCATATTTCTCCCCCGGAGACTTGAGATCCCCTGTTGATCCCCTCTCAACTCTCCAACGGTTCAAGAGCGCCATCTGGTGGCCGATCGGCGGATCGCCCAGAGCGGAAACAGGAAATGGAAGCTGGTGCTCATTTCAATTCGGTCCGATCACTTGGTAATAGTCCCAGGACTCGAGCTAGACACAATGGATAGCAATCCGTTACCAATAACTCGATAAACAACATGATTTGGACGTATATACTATTATACAACCTGGAAATGGATCGCATATTTCTACATCCCATAATAGGAATATTTCTGTTCCACGCTCATCGCCCAACGCTATGAGGAAGCTACGGTAAGATTCAGCGTTATTTTTTAATGTGTTCGATACTAACTGCTCTAATGATCATATCACCCACACTAGATGAATCATCTAACGTTGGCCACGGAATTATAAAGACCCCCCCCCCCCCCCCCATCCGGTCAACATCAGATGATAAGTAGTAACTTCTAGAAGCACGTCCAGTTGAATTTTTTTATCTCGCGCAGATTGCTATCAAACTGTATTTGATCATCAATATAATGCATTTGGGGCTATAAATCACGTTCTGGAGAAAGCTGCAGAAAACGATAAAAACATACTTATACTTTAGACCGTATTTTAGTATGAATATGTGAATGAAAAAGTATAACGTTGCTACACCCTGAACAATAGATATTTGACGTTGAATGGGCCATAGTAATGTCAATTTAGCAATACAATTTAAAAAGTTATAGCCCTGCAAAGAAGGTAAACATCCCCATAGACAAATAGAGCTGGCGGAGGATGGTATATTAAGAATATAAGCCTGGCGACCAAAGTGTTAAGGGACAACAACACAAATGTAGCTTGTGTTTGATGTGTTTGACAGTGGAACACTACTTCGTCCAACTCTCTGGGTAGGAGAATGGCTGGCCTAAGTAACAAGAATATTGATTGACATGGTTGATGATTGATGATGTCACAGAGAGACCATGTGTGTTTAATGTGCAATCAAGACATTTTAACTGTTCAAAATCTCTCTCATATATATATATATATATATCCCTGCAGTAGAGATATAGACCCGATGAGAGACTTCAAGTAACGGGGAACGAATGCAAAGGAAAGAGGTACAATGTTGTGTACAACGAGGGTACAGAGCCAGTGACAGAGGTGATGTTTTAGTTTTCTGAGAGTTTGGGATGAACAGTGGTGCCAAAGTATAACCAGTGAATGTTTGGTTTCTGCGCCGTGAGACGCTACAGAACGGGGCAGAGATACGGTTAACTGTATTCCTGCTACTATGAAGCAGACCTGAGTCAAATTACTATGGAAATACTTCACTGCTGTGTTTCTGTCAAAGTAACCAGACCGGTTTATTCAAACCCTGAAAAAAGAGAGTAGAGAGTAGGTGCTGCTAGATTATGGCTGCAATCAGAATCACGGTTATTTTGGTCAATATTGAGATTGCAGTTGATTAACAGGATTACTCATTGAGGCCACCTCAACCTTTCGGTTCAGACACCGTGTTACAGTGTATTTAAATGGTATTTAGACTCAAGTCTGCCCTGAAAAGCAAACAGTGAAGCACCTAAAAGAATTGCGCACTTTGTCCACTTGTTTTAAGTAGTGGAGTAAATTGTGATTAGGCACCTTAATCTCTTAGTAAACCATTGAATGGTTCTGAGAGACCAAATCAATTTTATATGATTCAACTAAACCAATATCTTGCCTTTTTCTTTTCTTTTTTATTATTCTTTTTTTTTTTTAAATCTCTCTCTGTTTTCTCAAGAGGAGGAATCAAACCAATTACCATTTCTTTGCTAATAGTGTCTGGTTCCAGAGATGTTCACACGGCACAGATTTCACCTCTGGAACGATTGCCCACTGCTTTCTTTCAACTAATTTGCACAATGTTGTGAGGCCGTTTTCAACTGAAACTCATGTAAAGGTTGATGTTTTTAAACACTTTTCAAAAGTTTTTGTCTTTTTTATTTTCTAATTTATATACCAACAAATGCTGCCCGTTTTTTTTTCTTTCTGTGTTGCTTTTTTATGTTGTGTTGTGGATGTTAGGACTTTCTATCTATCTATCTATCTATCTATCTATCTATCTATCTATCTATCTATCTATCTATCTATGAATTTTTCTCCCCTCTCCAACTCCACCATTGTAATATTTATGTTTTATGATGTGCACTTCTTCCCATGACACGTTTTCCAAATGTGTGTCGGATCTCTGTCTCGTCTAAAGGAACTACTGAATACAAAGAGACAAGAGACAGACGGGAGACTGACTTTGAACGGACCGATCAAATCAAACCCCTCATCAATGTCCTGTACAGACAGACGTTGGCGAGTAGCGTCCTTCTCTCTCTCTCTCTCTGTGTGTGTGTGTGCGTGTGCGTGTGGAAGGGCTGTTTCAGTCCACGCCGTGATGGAACAGCTCAACAATCTCTTGTCACCTCGTCGTGACGGAAGGTCTACCAAATCCTGTTCCATGTCCTCTCTCTCTCTATCTATCTCTCTCTCTACTGTTCTCGTAACACGTAAAAAAGCTTTTCACTTCCGGTGGACATGGTGGCGATGCTCACACAGCTTTGAAAAGGTAAACCCATGTTGTGCCTACGTGGCTCTGACGTTTCGGTTGAGCAGGACGACGACAGCTTCCGGTTGGCGGACAGGGAGGTCTCGAACCCGCGTGGACACCGTCGAGAGCGAGATCCCCTGTGCGGGAGGCTTGTTCGTATCGAGCGGTGATGCGTTGCCGAACTCCGCTCTCTCCGCTAGAGCTAAAATATGCCTAAAAGACTCTTGACTTTGGGGATGTTGTGTGTCCTCTGAGAGATACCCTGACATTTTGTTATATGACCCTGTTGCTTCACCGGGTACCTTCCATGCTGTGTAGGAGATGGTTCTCTACCAGGGGCTGCGTAGTCTAGGAGCATCCTGGCATTCCCCACTGAAGCCAGCCGCAGCCCAACTGGCTCATGTGTGGCTCATCGATGGGGAAAGCTAACAATGCTAATAAGTGTTGTTTTTTTTGGGGGGGTAACTGAAATCAGGGTTCCCACGGTTGTAAAAAAATTAATTACGAGATACCCATAAACCTTTGGAAAACTCATGGAAATTATAGGGTTAAAAAAGACTGCAATTTTTTTTGCACATTTCCCACCTTAAAGAGCCCCTCCACTCAAAAGCGGGTTACAAATACGTGTGGAACCCTGTGTCTCATGCAGCGTGAGAAGAGCCTTGTGAGGAAACAGTAACTGGCTGAATTTTAAAATGTCACGTGTTGTTCCTTTAATCCCGTACTGCATGCAATAACCCAAGACTGTCAACTGATAATTTTTGTACATACAGTATTTGAGTTGGTTTACTTGAGGCACAGAGGAAGCCCGGTCTCGGCTATACAAACATGATCTGTGAAGAAATGACTAAGTGTAGGAGGCACGTCAGCACAAAGTGAAGCAGAGCGCCGTAAGCGCTCGTGGTCCTTGGTGGCTGAGATCTGAAGCCCGGACCTGTGTGTTTCTGCAGGGGGGTTCAGCGCCGTGTCACCATGAGCCTGGGTGCGGTTCTGATCCAGCCAGTGATGCTGCACATCGCTGCCACCGATACTTCAAAATAATGGGACGATTTGGTGGCAAAACTAGCCCAGATTCAAATCCATCCATGTTATTCTCATGGTCTAGGACAGTGCTACTGTAACCGAGTGGATTTGAACCCGGAACCATAGGATCCACAGACGGCCGCACTAACCAGCTGAGCTAAAGGGTCAGACCCGTTAGCAGGTGCTGGTTGACTGTAGTTTACACTAACCAGCTGAGCTAAAGGGTCAGAGCCGTTAGCAGGTGCTGGTTGACTGTAGTTTACACTAACCAGCTGAGCTAAAGGGTCAGACCCGTTAGCAGGTGCTGGTTGACTGTAGTTTACACTAACCAGCTGAGCTAAAGGGTCAGACCCGTTAGCAGGTGCTGGTTGACTGTAGTTTACACTAACCAGCTGAGCTAAAGGGTCAGACCCGTTAGCCGGTGCTGGTTGACTGTAGTTTACACTAACCAGCTGAGCTAAAGGGTCAGACCCGTTAGCAGGTGCTGGTTGCCTGTAGTTTACACTAACCAGCTGAGCTAAAGAGTCAGACCCCTTAGCAGGTGCTGGTTGACTGTAGTTTACACTAACCAGCTGAGCTAAAGGGTCAAAACCGTTAGCAGGTGCTGGTTGACTGTAGTTTACACTAACCAGCTGAGCTAAAGGGTCAAAACCGTTAGCAGGTGCTGGTTGACTGTAGTTTACACTAACCAGCTGAGCTAAAGGGTCAGACCCGTTAGCAGGTGCTGGTTGACTGTAGTTTACATTAACCAGCTGAGCTAAAGGGTCAAAACCGTTAGCAGGTGCTGGTTGACTGTAGTTTACACTAACCAGCTGAGCTAAAGGGTCAGACCTGTTAGCAGGTGCTGGTTGACTGTAGTTTACACTAACCAGCTGAGCTAAAGGGTCAGACACGTTAGCAGATGCTGGTTGACTGTAGTTTACACTAACCAGCTGAGCTAAAGGGTCAGACCCGTTAGCAGGTGCTGGTTGACTGTAGTTTACACTAACCAGCTGAACTAAAGGGTCAGACCCGTTAGCAGGTGCTGGTTGACTGTAGTTTATACTAACCAGCTGAGCTAAAGGGTCAGACCCGTTAGCAGGTGCTGGTTGACTGTAGTTTACACTATAACCAGCTGAGCTAAAGGGTCAGACCCGTTAGCAGGTGCTGGTTGACTGTAGTTTACACTATAACCAGCTGAGCTAAAGGGTCAGACCCGTTAGCAGGTGCTGGTTGACTGTAGTTTACACTATAACCAGCTGAGCTAAAGGGTCAGACCCGTTAGCAGGTGCTGGTTGACTGCGACCGACTTGTTAGTAGTTTACACTACCAATATTTGTGAACATGAACCTAAACCTATGAGGCGTCCTGGACCATAGGAATAATACACTGTATAGCTTACGGTTTGGATTATTGACTGATATTCCCCTGTCATCTGTATTATAGCAGCGTTTATTAACCACAGACCCGACTTCGTCTGTCTCCAGGTCCCCAGCTCAGTCTTTTACAGTCTTTTACTCTCGTACTACTATAGACAGTAACTTCTCTGTGTTTTTTTTCTATGTTTCTCTTTGTGAGTCGTGCCAAATACGTCTCCTCTGTCTGGACATTTTGCTTGTTAATGAAATCGATTCATACAAATATACACGTACGATAGAATAGTGTTTTTTTTCTCTTTTTTTTCCTGAGATAGATTTCGTTTTAGAGTCCAGTGAAGTGTAGCCCAAGTGGAAAATGTTTGGTACTTTGGTTTGCTTTCCGTCTGTGCGACACAACGTGGAATTAGAACTCAACGGAGGAAGACGGGGGGGGGGGTTGAAACGGGCGAGGAAAGGGATGAGCCGGAGGCCATCTTGGGTGTACCAGCTCAAGTTCCCATGTTCTGAAGTGACACCTGGATAACATAGAAGAAGAAAAAGAAAAACAAGGTGTGCTTCTTTTACCTTTTTTTACATAATGATGGTAAGGAATTTATTATTATCCAGCAGCTCAAATATCTGAAATCATTATTATTATTATGTCAGATCTAGTTTTGCCCAGGTCTGCCGCGCCTCCGTGAGTTCTCCTTCCATGCCGCTCATCATGTATCCCAGTTAACCTTGTACAGTAGAGCTGAGTGCTAACCTTGTGATCTGAGTAGTTACCTGCTGTCCTCTTATGCGCCACATCATATCTGGATTCTCTCAATAGTCCTCACTCCCCCCCCCCCCCCCCCCACCCCCTGTTATCTACAGAGACCTCGTCATTCATTCAGTCGTTTGTTGAAGGTTACCGACAACATCCAGCGAATAGCTTCACTCTTTTTTTTTGGGCCCAGTTTCCCGAGGCACAGAGTACTCGTTTATAATTTAAATTATATTTTAATGGTTGCTATAATGTTTTGCTATTCTCTGTTACCTATTAGAAATAGGTCGTTTTCCATTTTCCATCGTCTATTATTCATTGACAGTAGGATTTTTAAAACGGGGGTTCATTCTGTGCCTGTGCTTGGGAGACCGGTGCTTTATTACAAAGTGTTTCTGTTCAGACCTTTCTCAAACGTTTAACTACAAACTGTACTGCTTCGACACAGCTCAAATTACAATAATTTTTTTTTTAAACGATGATAGTATGCTGTATGTGATTACAAGCGACAACAGTTACAGGGTTGGTTCGCTTGACACGGATACCGTGGAAGGAAGACCTGCTGTCTCTCAACTTAAAAGAATCTGCTGGAGTAGAAGAGACGCTCATTTCAGAAACACAAAGGTGTTTATCGGGCTGTCGTGTTTCAGGTCTTGTGGCCTTCGTTAGATGACACAGATATACACAGATACAGAAATGTGATATACTAAGATCTGAGGATACTGTACATTATGCAGTAGGGCTTTTCCAGATCTAAATATTGAGCTTGAGTATCAATCACCCGATTGGAGAAAGGGTGGAGCTGTAGAACAGTTATAATAGCTTTTATGTATCACCCACGACTGTCCTCCGCTAAAGAACTTGTTAATCGACCAATAGTTGTAGAAATTCTGTAGAATTGCGTTTCCTACATGTGGAAACCTCTTCACGTCTGGTGCTCGCCTGAGATGTGCCCGCCGATGTCCCTAAAAATAACTCATTCAGCATTAAATTCGACTAATCGACTCAGATAAAGTCTTAGTCGACCATAACGAGCGATTAGTCGACTGATTGACTCCAGAGGGGACCACGCTAATCACCTCTCACCCGGTCCCAATGGGTTGGCCACTAGAGGGGGCTCTGAGGACGCTGTGGGCAGAAGACGACTCCTCCTCCTCAGATGAGGGGCGGGGCCTCAGAATAGGACTCCTCCCCTGGGGACTCAGAAGAGGGGCGGGGCCTCAGAAGAGGACTCCTCCCCTGGGGCCTCAGACTCCTCCCCTGGGGCCTCAGACTCCTCCTCAGAAGAGGACTCCTCCCCTGGGGCCTCAGACTTCTCCCCCAGGGCCTCAGAAGAGGACTCCTCCCCCAGACGAGGCTGTCACACAAGGTCAGGATCTGTATCATTCTGTGTCTGTGGAACTGACCCTCCCTTATATGACATGATGTTTTACTCACTGCCAGTATGTGCAGCATCCGTGAAGGACAGATAACTGTTGTAGACTTTGAATGATAAAAGCAAGGGGTGTGTATTTATGTTGAGTTCTGTAACTCAATCTACACCCCCCCCCCCCCCCCCCCCCACCCCCTGCAAACATCAGCTTTAGCAAACCCCTTGAGCCAGACAATTTGTGCAATGCTATTAATTTATATCCCAACTGTTTCTTGAGGCTGTGGCTTGATTTAGCTTGATTTAGAAAAGATTTATATTTTATACTTGTTTGAGGACAAAATCCAATAAATTTTGATGAAAAGATGTGTAATTGTGTGTTTGATTTGATTTTTACGCCATCGAGATTACAAATACAAACGGTTCAGCGTACGTATAAAAGGGATAAGGGATGTCCCGATCACGTTTTTTTGCTCTTGATCCGATCCCGATCATGTGATTTTGAGTATCTACCGATACCGATCTTTCCCGATCCGGGATTTTTTTTTTTTATTCAACAAACATGACCATGTTCACGTCTTAAACTCATACTGAGGCCTTAGTTTTGGTTTAAAATTGCATATCATCATTAATTTATTTATTGTCACACAGAGCAGAAGAATTTTGCCAAAACAAACCAATAGTATCCAGCTGCAGAACGGCAGACCAGCCACACTCTCAGACCCAAACGCATTTCCTTTAATTTAATTATACATCAAATGATTTATGTCAAGGATTGCAATGCCTCGCTTGAATGAAGTTAACTTTTCACCTGGATAACGTCAACATTCAGGGTGAATGTAATGTGAGAAATTGGGATTAAAAAAAAATATATTATTTTTATTTGGGTCTGGGAGTGTCGCTGGTCTGTCGTTCTGCAGCTGGATACTATTGGTTTGTTTTGGCAAAATTCTTCTGCTCTGTGTGACAATAAATAAATGAATGATGATATGCAATTTAAAACCAAAACTAAGGCCTCAGTATGAGTTTAAGACGTGAACATGGTCATGTTTGTTGAAAAAAGAAATGGCAGATTTATTTTTTATTTTTTTTGCCGATCCCGATCTTCGGAAAATCACGTGATCGGATCGGGACATCCCGGAATAAATAGGACAAAAACACAAGTGAAAAGAGGGCAACAATGAAAGAGATAAAATAAAAAACTGTTACTGTAATACACCGATGCATGCTCTGTAGAGCTGAACCTTTATTCGCCAATGACGTGTTACCACGTCATTCTCCGCCATGCGTAATCTGCCAATGACGCCGTAAGGCGTCTTTGAGATCAATATTTCTAAAATCTGTGATGGCAATCATATTTCACCCACGGAGACTTGAGATCTCCTGTTGATCTCCTCTCAACTCTCCAACGGTTCAAGAGCGCCATCTGGTGGCCGATCGGCGGATCGCCCAAACAGGAAGTGACGCGCCGGAAGTGGTGCTCATCCATATTCGGTCCGGGCACTCGCTATCGTTAGCGGGACTCCAGCTCGACACACTGGACAGCGATCAGTTGCCAATAACTCGATAAACAACATGATTTGGACGTATATATTATTATACAACCTGGAAATGGATCGCATATATCAACATCCCATAATCGCGAACTTTCTGCTCCACGCTGACCACCCAACGGTCAGAGGAAGCTGCGGTAAGTTTCAGCGTGTTTGAATATTATGATCCATATAAACTGCTGTGATCTATGTATCGCCCATACTACATAAATTATTTAACGTCGGCCACGGACTTATAAACCCCCCTCCGGTCACCAGCAGATGATGATGCATGACGCTTAGGACCTTGTACAATTGAATTTTTTTATCTGACGTCAATCGGTATCAAACTACATTTGATGATCTAATATAAGTATTTGTGGCTATAAATCACGTTCTGCAGAATGCTGCAGAAAACGATAAAAACATATTTATACTTTAGACCGTATTTTAGTATGAATATGTGAATGAAAAAGTAGAACATTGCTACATCCTAAACGATAGATACTTGATGTTGAATGGGCCATAGTAATGTCAATTTAGCAATACAATTTAAAAAGTTATAGCCCTGCAAAGAAGGGGAACATCTCCATAGACTTACAGTACTGGCAGACAGTGGATTAAGATCAGAATAATCCCTGGCAGATAAAGGGTTAAATGCCTTTGGTGGTAGAGTGATGCAGGTCCATTGTAGCGCTGAACAATATATCAAATTAATATGCAATGTGAAAGAAAGCAATATTCATACTACAAAAATTAAAGTATTTAAAATGAAAATGAATAAAACAAAGAGAACATGACATTGAGGGTGGCAGACCGAAACACCAGGCCTATACACTACAGTACATAACTGGCCAGCGTATTGATTTAGAGACAGTTTGGATGGAACTACTTCTTTTAACAGACGCCCTCCAACCAGAATCAAGCATTAATATAACAAGATTAGATGAGGATAACAAGAAGATACAATACATGGGGGGGGGGGGGGCATGGATTCTGATATAAAAGCAAAGCCTAAATAGGTATGTCTTAAATTGTAGCAATATGCCTTAAAAGATATTAATTAATTAAGGCTTATCTCTATAAAATGATATAGCAGTTAATGATTAGATAACCGTTTCTTCCCTTCACTGGTTGTCAAACTGTTTACAAACCTAGGTCCTACTATATGGTTCAAAGTCAGATTTTACAACCCCTGGTGGATTTGACTGCTTTAACCCTTTCACTACCACACTACAGAAGGTTAACCCTTTACTATCACACTACAGACGGTTAACGTTAGTGTGACAGTAAAGGGTTAACCTAACCTTCACACTACAGACAGTTAACCGTCTAGTGTGATAGTAAAGGGTCAACCTTCTGTAGTGTGGTAGTGAAAGGGTTAACCCTTTGTCGTGTGGCAGTGAAAGGGTTAACCTTCTGTATTGTCGTAGTGAAATAGGTTAACCATTTGGTAGTGTGGCAGTGAAAGGGTTAATCCAGTTTGAAAGCAAAAGTGCACACTAAGTACTGTATTTTTAATGTAGTAGCCATGAACATAAGAGCCTACACTTCATTCTAAATAATAGTTATCAGAATAATGTTGTCGCTTTTATGTCCTTGTTTATGTTTTTACTGAAGCAATAAAAATAGGCCTATTTTACTTATCTATAGGCCCGCCTGACTATGTGACAAATAAATGCTTATACTCTTATCAACCGATATATCTAGTTATCATACTGAACTAAGGTGCAGTGGAGTCTGTCTCCTTTTTCTCTGATCGGTGTGTGTGTGCCTTTTGAGTGATTGATTGGTTGAAAACTTTATTAACAGATTGCAGAATGGGTACAATACAGTACGGCTCAACACACACACTTGTTAAGGGGATGCAGACCAGAGAAAGACTTTTGTCTTGTTTACATCGGGGGTCCCCCATGTTCAATTCATAATGACATTTATGACATACACAGCATACAGATATATATCATGACATTTATGACATGTACATGACATAATACATATATACAGTACTGTACAAACATAGCCATACAACAACTCACACTGGGTGTAGGCTGGCAGTTCATATGTTTCATACTGAACATTTTGTTTGCCTATACTAGTGCCTTCCTTGGTGGCATGAAAAAAAAACTCTTTCAACATGTCGTTGTACCCTAACTATTTTATAATAACAGGTAGGTCCACCACCACCCACTGGGCTGATGTTGTGTGTGTGTGTGTGGGGGGGGGGCGGGGCTTGCGGGGTGATGACCCGCCAAATATTTATTTTGAATCGTGACGCCTAGCCAATCAGGAGAAGGGTGCGCGCGCCATGACCCCCCCCCCCCGGTTGATTGTAGCTGTCAGTGGCAGCGGCGGGGCTCGTGAGCGCAGCAGTCAGACCGGAGGAGCCATCTGAGGTGAAGCCACGCGCCAGACTCACACAGACAGACACACAGTGGAGGCTGCATTGTGGCGCGCGCTGCTGCTGCTGCTGCTCACCGGTCAGCTCGAGTCTCTTCAGCCCGTCACGTTTAGTTAGCTTGAACGTTAGCCGCCCGGCGTCCTCCCGACTCTGGTTTCAGACCGTTAGCTCGCCAGTGAGTCCAGTTCAAACTCAAAACAAGAGCGCAGTTGTATTGTATCCCCGAGAGAGGGGGGTCGTCGTCAGCGTTAGCTAGTAGTGCGCCAGCAGCTAGCTGCTTAGGGCGGATGTCGATGGAAAGCAGGTGATGCCTTTATTGTTTTGCCAGCATCATGTCGAAACCGTTCCGTTATTTTTAGCTAGCGTTGTCGCGGCTAGCAGCGGAGCTAGTGGTGTAGCAGCCGGTAAGCGTGACTTTAACACTAGTCTGTTGTTTATATAAAAACGGTTACTACTGTAATAATGGAGAACTGGCAGGACGCGACCTCCCGGCAGGTCGAGCTGCTCGCGCGGCGTCTGAGTGAGGTGTTGTCCGGCGGACTGGACCTGCTGCACTCCGAGCTCGGCGTGGACCTGCTGGGGCTGAAGCCCTGGGTGAGCACCACTCCGCCCTGGGTGATCCTCCTAACCGCCGGCCTCGGGCTGTTGCTCATGGTCGCCTTCTGGGCCTCGGCGTGCAGACGTCTCTTCTTCAGGAAACAACGACCCACCGTGACCACTGATTGGGATGACGGCGAGGAGGACATCGGGCCAGCCGTCGCCAAGCCTGTGGTGAAATCCGAGGAGAAGAAGAGGAAGAAGAAGTCAGAGAAGGCACGTATTGTATAGATAGAGAGGGAAGCTCGTCGCCTTGTAGCGATGCTAGCTAACTGGCTAACGTCACACTACAGTTCAGTCGTGGCACAGTGGTGGCCAATAGTCCAGCTCCACCTCAGTGCTGCTGCTGCTAGGACGTGCTAAAGCTAGACTTGGACAGGCATTGCTCTGTCTGAAAACGAGATTGGCTTGCCAGCGTGTTTATCTGAACCCTTGTCCCCACTCTCTCTCTCTCCCCCCCGACAGAAAGCCCAGACGGCCCAGCCAAACGGGAGTGCAGTGGCTGAGCAGCCACAAGAGGAAGCCATAGTGTCAGATGAGATTGTGCCACATCATCATCAACCACCTCCACCAGAGGTTAAGGCTGAGAAGGCTTCAGAGGTAAGTGCTACTCTCTGCTGTGGACAGAAGCAAACAAGTCTGCCCCGCTGTGTCCTCCTGTACTAGAGTGAGGTGTTTCAACAAATGCCACAAACCGACTAGAGCGTCTCTGTTTGTCCGTTCGCACGCCTTGAGAATGTTTGTATAAAAGACTAGATATCGTTGAGCCATTGCTTGTGGATCTTACTCTTCTTAAGCCATTAGTACACGTGGCGTGGGGCACTCTCCCTCCATTCCTCAGGCGCACTGTCGTGCTGTGATGATGTAGTCGGACCAACTGGCAGTGTCCGGTTACCGGCTGAACTTGCAGATGCAGCATAATCCACGACGATGGCTCCTGACTTAAAGAGAGTGTCGGATGTTGTCAGATTCACGATCAAATGCGGCCCTCTGGAAACCACACAGCCCCACATGTACAGTACACAGCCCCACATGTACTGTACACTGTGTTTATTTTTGATGGCGGAGCGTGGGTGTTTATTTGCAGGGTCACGGGTTGTAGCAATATCGATGATAACTTGGAATTTGGCTGCACAAATGCCGCTAGTAGGTCTGTGGCGCCTTTTAAAAGGAACCACACTGTGTAAGTATATGTTCCAGGTTTAGTCTGTCTGGGGTGGTGTATGCAGTTTAAATTACTGTAAATATAGACCCTGAACATGTTGATTTGATTGATTGTCCGTGGCTCGGTGTGTGACTCGCAGACGTCGCCGTTAGGGGGCAGAAAGTGTGCAGCGTGTATCATACAGTAGGTCAGCCTTTTAACTTCTGTCTATTTCTGTGTTTCCAGGTAAAGAAATCAAAGAAGAAGGCCAAGCAGGTTGCCAAGGAGACCAAGACCGCTGCCGGAAAAGAACCAGAAGACGGTAAACGCAGTGTTAAGGCCCGCCCATAGTCGAGCGGAATGTATGCGGACAGACTCTGCGGAGGTCCGTGCGGATTCCAAGTGCGAAGCTCCAATTTTCTAACCTCGCAGACGTTCGCGCCGCTCACTTGGTGTCACACAAAACGCTGCTCTGGGTTTTGGTTGACATCAACCTGCATTTAATGTGACGCCGATCTGCATTTTACTCTGAACACGTGCGATCATGATTGATGGGTAGGATTGGTCCGGTAAAACGTTGGCAGGTAGATGACGCTAAATTTGGTTTTACTATCGCTAATCGTCATCCATTCCAATTCATATACATTTGGACCATGTCTTTTTTCATCATCTGGCTTTTCTAAATGAAGTGTGTAAAACTGCCAGTTTTATTTCGAAATATTGGAAACGTAGATAACCTAGACTCTTTATTTTGACATCGGATGACGACGACGACGACATGACAGAAGTCTAAACAGCGTGGGAAAGATTGTGTAAACTGGCGCGAGACATGTAGGAAATTGGCACGCGAAGGTACGCTCGACTATGAAAGCCCAAACGACTGCGGACATGCCTGGTCTGATCCGTGTACGTTCCGCTTGACTATGGGAGGGCCTTTTAGAAGAACCAGAAGAAGCTAAACGCAGAGTTAGAACCAGAAGAAGCTAAACGCAGAGTTAGAACCAGAAGAAGCTAAACGCAGAGTTAGAACCAGAAGAAGCTAAACGCAGAGTTAGAACCAGAAGAAGGTAAACGCAGAGTTAAACCCAGAAGAAGGTAAACGCAGAGTTAGAACCAGAAGAAGGTAAACGCAGAGTTAGAACCAGAAGAAGGTAAACGCAGAGTTGGAACCAGAAGAAGCTAAACGCAGAGTTAGAACCAGAAGAAGCTAAACGCAGAGTTAGAACCAGAAGAAGCTAAACGCAGAGTTAGAACCAGAAGAAGGTAAACGCAGAGTTAGAACCAGAAGAAGGTAAACGCAGAGTTAGAACCAGAAGAAGGTAAACGCAGAGTTGGAACCAGAAGAAGCTAAACGCAGAGTTAGAACCAGAAGAAGGTAAACGCAGAGTTAGAACTAGGGCTGCACGATTAATCGTTTTTTAATCAATGCAATTATCAAATCGCCAAGCCTGCCTTTTTTTTTTAAACCAGGAAGTCCCATTGAGATACTAGATCTCCTTTGCAAGGTAGACCTGGCCAAGATGACAGCAATAACATTTGCAATACATCACACAGCAATAAAATGTGCGATACATCACACAAGAACATAATAAATGTGCATGTATACAATACATCACATGTAAACACAAAGCAGAATAGTCTACATGATAGTAAAAGTGTATAATACAGGGTAATACAGTAATTTTGCAGTTGGGACCCGACTACAGAAAGCAGCAACATTCTTCTTGTAAAAAAAATCTAAAATATGTTATAATCGCATCGCAAATCGCAATCGCAATATCTGTCAGAATAATCGCAATTAGATTATTTCCCAAAATCGTGCAGCCCTAGTTAGAACCAGAAGAAGCTAAACGCAGAGTTAGAAGAAGTGGTCTTTCTAACCAAAGTAGACGATAGAGTTATTTAGTAGCTACAACCAAAAACCACTGGAATTTGGCTGGTGGCTGGCTGTTAATTTTCCTACCTTGTAAAACGTTACGACTCCTATGATAATTTAGGAAAATATTACGGTTATTTAATTCCACACAGTCGCTTGATATTATCCTGCGGTCCTGCATTGCTCTGTATGGAAGAGCATGGCTCTAACCCTGTCAAGGTTACCGGTTTGATTCCCACTGGGACCACCCGTGCTGAAGATCGTAATGCTCTCGCTGTACTGTAAGGCGCGCTGGATGAAAGTGTACACACCATATGGTGTGTTATCGATGCCCCTTAGTCACTGTTTTCAGTTTGACTTTTAATATGTCACTATAGTATTTGCAGCAATCGGGTCAGTGCACTACTTTGCGGTAAGTGGCCAACTTTTGTATAAAAGATAGTCTTCAGCTACAGGCCGATGTGTTAACGATTGAATAAAGTTTCTGCCCCCACACTAATACCATACTACTGTATACATGCATATATATATTTACACTGTTTCCCCCCCTTTAGGCTTTGTGTCCACCGGGGAATTCTTTTTCAAGGCAAACCGCTTTGAAAAGCAAAAATATGCATGCTCAGAGCGTTTTCCTGAGTCTCGCGTCTCCGCCACTTGCTCGATGTTGATTGGTCGGTCGAAAAAAGTTACCTTGATGAGCGCCGCTCCTCTCCAAAAGTTGAACTAGTTTCAACTTTAGGCGCTGGGAGCGCTCCGCCCAAAAACGCTGCCGCTGAGAGCGTTAAAACGCGAGGCGCGGCGTTGGGAAAAGGAGCGCGCTTGTCGCGTCTGTAGCATAGAAATTAATGACAGAAAGGAGCTGACAACGCATAAAACGTCCCCGGTCGACACAGGCCCTTATACTGTACTGTACTCGTATGAGTGCTGTCTTTGCCTCATTTCGCCATAGAGAGGTGAAGTCCCTCCCCCTATTTCAGAAAGAAATATGTACGGTATTCAACATCGAGAGACTAAATCATTCTTGGATGCTGAGTTGTGCCATGAATTACACACTGAAACTAGGAGTACTGGGGTCAGTGCTCGGGTCACGTGGCCATGTATACTTAACTTAATTTGACGGAATAAGTGAAGATTTAGTTTAAACTTCTTTCATTTAGCAATTAACTGGTCATTTGATTAGCTACCATTTTAGAGTATTTTCCCTAATACCTTGTCAGTGGTTCTCAACCCTTTTCATGTTGAGGACCGTCAAATAGTTTTGGTCATGGACTCCTATTTTACAAGACTCTGTCTCGGGGACCGTCATCTCATGATGTTAAATATGATTAAGTCCAGAATTCCACAACTATCTACTGTAGCTGAGGAGATGACAGTGGAGAAAGTGAAGCCCATCCAAATAGTCTTATATAAGTTATATATATATATATACGATTCTCATTGGGCTTAACTTAAACATTGAAATGAAACAATTGCTCATTCTGCTTGGGACCTCCTCAAGGACCCATGGTGATCCCCAGAGCCCACGTTGATCTGCTCTCTCTAACCCACCTGGAGTCCAGCCCAGGTTACCCAGACTGCTGACTTGCTGCTCTCTCTAACCCACCTGGAGTCCAGCCCAGGTTACCCAGACTGCTGACTTACTGCTCTCTCTAACCCACCTGGAGTCCAGCCCAGGTTACCCAGACTGCTGACTTGCTGCTCTCTCTAACCCACCTGGAGTCCAGCCCAGGTTACCCAGACTGCTGACTTGCTGCTCTCTCTAACCCACCTGGAGTCCAGCCCAGGTTACCCAGACTGCTGACTTACTGCTCTCTCTAACCCACCTGGAGTCCAGCCCAGGTTACCCAGACTGCTGACTTACTGCTCTCTCTAACCCACCTGGAGTCCAGCCCAGGTTACCCAGACTGCTGACTTACTGCTCTCTCTAACCCACCTGGAGTCCAGCCCAGGTTACCCAGACTGCTGACTTACTGCTCTCTCTAACCCACCTGGAGTCCAGCCCAGGTTACCCAGACTGCTGACTTACTGCTCTCTCTAACCCACCTGGAGTCCAGCCCAGGTTACCCAGACTGCTGACTTGCTGCTCTCTCTAACCCACCTGGAGTCCAGCCCAGGTTACCCTGACTGCTGACTTGCTGCTCTTTCTAACCCACCTGGAGTCCAGCCCAGGTTACCCAGACTGCTGACTTGCTGCTCTCTCTCACCCACCTGGAGTCCAGCCCAGGTTACCCAGACTGCTGACTTACTGCTCTCTCTAACCCACCTGGAGTCCAGCCCAGGTTACCCAGACTGCTGACTTACTGCTCTCTCTAACCCACCTGGAGTCCAGCCCAGGTTACCCAGACTGCTGACTTACTGCTCTCTCTAACCCACCTGGAGTCCAGCCCAGGTTACCCTGACTGCTGACTTGCTGCTCTTTCTAACCCACCTGGAGTCCAGCCCAGGTTACCCAGACTGCTGACTTGCTGCTCTCTCTCACCCACCTGGAGTCCAGCCCAGGTTACCCAGACTGCTGACTTGCTGCTCTCTCTAACCCACCTGGAGTCCAGCCCAGGTTACCCAGACTGCTGACTTACTGCTCTCTCTAACCCACCTGGAGTCCAGCCCAGGTTACCCAGACTGCTGACTTACTGCTCTCTCTAACCCACCTGGAGTCCAGCCCAGGTTACCCAGACTGCTGACTTACTGCTCTCTCTAACCCACCTGGAGTCCAGCCCAGGTTACCCAGACTGCTGACTTGCTGCTCTCTCTAACCCACCTGGAGTCCAGCCCAGGTTACCCTGACTGCTGACTTGCTGCTCTTTCTAACCCACCTGGAGTCCAGCCCAGGTTACCCAGACTGCTGACTTGCTGCTCTCTCTCACCCACCTGGAGTCCAGCCCAGGTTACCCAGACTGCTGACTTGCTGCTCTCTCTCACCCACCTGGAGTCCAGCCCAGGTTACCCAGACTGCTGACTTACTGCTCTCTCTAACCCACCTGGAGTCCAGCCCAGGTTACCCAGACTGCTGACTTGCTGCTCTCTCTCACCCACCTGGAGTCCAGCCCAGGTTACCCAGACTGCAGACCAAACATCTACTTGTCATCCAAAGGGAAAGCCCCCCCACCCCTCAGCCAGGGGAGATATCAGGTGTCAGACGGTGCTACTCTAGTAGTAGGAGCCGTAGACTATCCCATCCTGTACTGATGGCCGTCGACCTGGCATATCGTGCAGTGAAGGGAACGGCTTCCGCCTACCTCCGGTCAATGGTCTCTAACTACACACCCTCAAAACCCCTACGCTCTGCATCTTCTGGCCATCTCGGACCTACTCATATCCGAGCTCCGGGAGGGTCATCAAAGAGAAGTCGCCTATTCTCGGTCCTTGACCCACAATGGTGGAACGAACTGCCCACCCCAGTTAGGAGACAGCCGAAACCCGTCCAATCTTTCGCTGTCGACTAAAGACTCACTTCTTCAATCATCTGAAATTAAATGAAGAAAAAAAATTTAACCCTAACTAACCTTACTGTCATGCACTTGTCCTAATATACTAACCTACACTATAGCACTCAACACTTTGATGAACATTGTTACTCAGCTGATAGAGTTGTACCCTTCCTGCTGTCTTGTTGTACAAAACTTGTAAGTCGCTTTGGATAAAAGCGTCAGCTAAAGGACTAAATGTAATTATGTGCGAACTATCCCTCAGGCACGTGGGAGACCAAGGTCAGCAACAAGGAGAAGCGTGGGCAGCGCAAGAAGGACAAGGATGGTCCAGACGGCGGAGGGGACTCTCCGACCAGCACCCCCCTGGAGCCGGCCAAGGCCCCGGCGACCCCCAAGGCCGCGGGGTCCCCCAGGGCCGCCGCGTCCCCCAAGGCTGCTCAGAAGAAGAAGAAAGGTAACCCGCCAGGTCCTCATAGCGCCTGTCCCTCAGGCCGGTCGTCACTTGTTGGCCAAGCTGCGCGGTGAAAAGAGACCTCTATTTGAGGTTTA
This sequence comes from Notolepis coatsorum, assembly GCF_963971535.1. Taxonomy (NCBI): domain Eukaryota; kingdom Metazoa; phylum Chordata; class Actinopteri; order Aulopiformes; family Paralepididae; genus Notolepis; species Notolepis coatsorum. The sequence continues at coordinate 6,675,685 of NC_140183.1, read as the reverse complement.
TAAAGACGTTTTTTAAGTGATGTTTATGAAGAATTGCAGCTTGGCCACAAGTGATCACGCCTTAACCCTTTCACTGCCACACGACAAAGGGGTTAACCCTTTCACTGCGACAATACAGAAGGTTAACCCCTTCACTGCCACACGACAAATGGTTAACCCTTTCGCAACCACACTACAGAAGGTTAACCCTTTCAATACCACACTACAGACTGTTAACCGTCTAGTGTGGTAGTGAAAGGTTAACCTTCTGTAGTGTGGTAGTGAAAGGGTTAAATGCTTTTTATTTTCTTATTGGAGGCTTCGCGCCGCAAGAGAGATTGAGCTTGTAAGGTTTTCTAGGATAAACAATGCAATGGAGCGACGCACTACTCCTTCACACGTGAACACAGGCACACTTAACCCTTTCACTGCCACACTACAGAAGGTTAACCCTTTACTATCGCATGACTACAGACAGTAACCTTCTGTATTGTCGCAGTGAAAGGGTTAACCTTGTGTAGTGTGGCAGTGAAAGGGTTAAAACCACACACCCTCCAGGCTATCTTGGATAAACAGCCTAAATTGGCATCTAGAGAGAGACGGCTGGATCTCTCTTGCCTTTGTCGAGCGTGTTGTTGAGTATGGCCGGTCTCTTGTTGATAACGCCGTCTATAAATACGATGTTTGGGGAACGCATCCCAGGGGGGTGTTTTCTGTTGCTGAAGTGCGTGCGCTGACGTACATGCTGCTCCTTTCACTAATGTGGATAATTGTACTTGACACATAACGACGTTCACCTGTTGTTCTCCAGGCAATCCTCCAAAGATAACCATTATCATCGGATAAAAAACCTCAATCACTGATTGCTGATTTAAGAAAGACTCATGATGAAGCATGTATCAGTTAATTTTAGTTGTTCATCATCACAAGCATGCATGTTTTACACGGCCTTCCTATTTTTAAGTGTGTCGGCCCGATGTGACCTGTGTGTATTCTGGCTCAGTATCGGATGTTTCTCTCCCGGTGTTAGTTAACGGCAGCGAGGAGGCTGCCCCCCCGCCAGCCGCGGTTACTGGTGATGCTGACGCGGCTGCCACGGTTCCGTCCCATGCGATTGGTCAAGACCAAGACCAAAGGACGACCAATAAGGAGCCAGCCTCTCTTTGGGGAACAGAGATTGATGGTAAAGCTCCATTCACAGAACTCCTGCAGTATTTATTCATGTTGGCGCTTATTGGAGCGACTCACTAGACAGCTTTCCGATACCGATATCAGCAGATACCGATAATAATTTCAGGTAATTAACATTACATATCTCTTGTTGTGGAATTAACACAAGATTATGCATAATTTTGACAATAAATAAAATAAGAATTAGTTCTTACTTGCTTGCCTGGGTAAGTAAAGGTTAAATAAATATAAAAAAAATATATATATATAATATATAAAAAAAATTTGAAAACGGATACCGATGTTTTCCAATATTACATTTTAATGCCAATATCGGTAGGCTGATAATATCAGACATCCCTACTACAAAGGTATCCCTTTGGAAAATAAAATGCCACAATCGCTAATATTAATGAGAAAGTATTTACTAGATTAAGTGTCGAGTCTTCACAGGCCTGTAGGTGGGGGTACTTGCCACCAGCTGCATGCATTTAGTAGGTGGCTGGTAAGTTTGTCTACTCTAGAAGCCAGACTATTTTCTATTCTAATTATTTATTATTGTACATATTTTGTTTCACTAAGAGCTGGGGAGGGGTGAGGAGAGGAGAGCTGGGGAGAGCTGAGGCAGGGCTGTACGTTAACTTTTTTTGCACATAGCACTGGTGCTACAGAGGTTGATAGTTTTGTAGCACAGGCCAACATCTTGTAGCACAAGTATAAAATGTGTTATATTTGTAACAGTCACAAATGTGCCTATTGTATTTGTGTTATTTAGTTGCAGTGCCATGTTTGGCTGTCATTTTCATGCTGACAAGTTGACGTCACACAGCCAGACATGTTACGTGTAAGGAATTATGGGATTTGGTGTTTGGTGTATGGACTCTACTAGGGGTGGGAATCACCAGTTTCATCACGATACGATATCGATTCTTTGGACAACGATACGATATTTGCCGATATCTGCTACGATACGATGCAGGTGCCTGCAATCAATATGAGACGATATCATAACTTCATAATCCCATTTAACACAATCAGTAACATTTAGATCAACTCAAAAAAGGTAACAAATATAATTTGAGAAATATTAATTTACCTCTTCCAGACTTTTTAACCCATTCTCTGCCACCACTTTGATCATCCTAAACCATTCTCTGCCAGTACTGTAAGTCTATGGAGATGTTCACCTTCTTTGCAGGGCTATAACTTTTTAAATTGTATTGCTAAATTGACATTACTATGGCCCATTCAACATCGATTAGCTATCGTTCAGGATGTAGGAACGTTTTACTTTTTCATTCACACATTCATACGAAAATACCGTCTAGAGTATAAATATGTTTTTATCGTTTTCTGCAGTATTTCCTAGAACGTGAGATATAGACATAAATGCATATTAGATTATCAAATGCCGTTTGATACCGATCAACGTTATATTAAAAATTTCAACTGTACATGGTCCTAAACGTTATGACTGATCATCCGTGATCATCATTCGTTTATAATTCCGTGACCGACGTTAAATGATTTATGTAGTATGGGTGATATATAGATCAGAGCAGTTTGTATCGAAAATGATAAAGAAAAACGCTGAAACTCACGTCAGTCTCCTCGTACCGTTGGGCGATGAGAGTGGAGCAAACAGATCCCAGTTATGTGATGTGGATCGATGCGATCCAGTTCCGGTTTGTATAATACTAATATACGCCCAAATCATGTGGATTATTGAGTTATGGCAACGGATCCATATCCACAATGTGTGTATTGAGTCCCTCGACGATAAACGAGTGGCCGGACGGAATAGGCAGACGCACCGGGATCACGAGATCCACTTCCGGTTGCAACTCGCCGATCAGCCACCAGGTGGCAGTATTGAAGCGTTGCAGAGTTGTGATGGCTCCCACAGCATATGACAAGGCTCTGTGACGAAAATATGAAATATGAACTTGAAACACGTCGTACGCCGTTATTGGCAGAATTCGCATGAACTTGAAACCCGTCGTACGACGTAATTGGCGGGAAAAGGGTTAAAGGAAAAACAATATTGTTTTTAATACAAATAGACCTCCTGTTCACTGTAAAGTGCCACGTTTTGATATATTGAGCTTTAACTTTTATTTGGAACTCTCAACCCAAAACCCCTTCCTCTCCCAAACCGTTCCTGCAATTGTTTTATGTTGCATGATGATCATGAATAAATGTATTATGTATTGTATTTTTTATGTTAAATATCAACATTATCTGTCCACCCTCAGTACATTTAGTATCGATATAATATACTCGTCTGACTTCATCTGATCTTTTCAAACGCACACAGAAGGGAGAATGCCTGCCCCCCCTCCTTCCCAGTCCCCACTCTGCTGTTCTCTCTGTCTGTATGGCTCTGATCAGCGCTAGCTTGTTGTTAGCTTACGCTAAAGTAACGTTAATTTGGGACTTGAACACAACGTGGTCATAAAGGAATGGGAAGGATTGCAAAGCATGTTAGATGCATTTGACCCGTTGCTGAATAAAACCGCAGGGACTTGTTTTGGTGTCGCAAAATAGGCACACTAGCCTTGCTATGTTGCAATGTGCGTGCTCCAGACGCTACTGCTTGCTGTGCTGTTGAGCCGAGCGGATACGAGTCGACTCCATGGGATTTTCAAAATAAGAGTATCGATATGAACCGAATGCCTATCGCACCAGTGCTACTGAAGTAAATCCATTCATCGCACAGACCGATGTTGCTGTAGCACGTGCAACATATATCTTGCACTGTTCAGCCCTGGCTGAGGAGAGCTGGGGAGGCGAGAGCTGGGGAGGGGAGAGCTGGTGAGGAGAGCTGGGGTGGGGAGAGCAGGGGAGGGGAGAGGACAGCTGGGGAGGGGAGAGCTGAGGAGAGGAGAGCTGGTGAGGGGAGAGGAGAGCTGGGGTGGGGAGAGCAGGGGAGGGGAGAGGAGAGCTGGGGAGGGGAGAGGACAGCTGGGGAGGGGAGAGGAGAGCTGGTGAGGGGAGAGGAGAGGAGGGGTGAGGAGAGCAGGGGAGGGGTGAGGAGAGCTGGGGAGGGGTGGGGATAGCTGGGGAGGGGTGAGGATAGGAGAGCTGGGGAGAGGGGTGAGGAGAGGAGAGCTGGGGAGGGGTGGGGAGGGGTGAGGATAGGAGAGCTGGGGAGGGGAGGGGTGAGGAGAGCTGGGGAGGGGAGAGCTGGTGTGAGGAGAGGAGAGCTGGGGAGAGGAGAGATGGGGAGGGGATAGAGTGAGTCAGGGGCCCCATTTAATAACATTCTGTCTCCGGCGCCCCATTTAATAACATTCCGTCTCATTCTGAAATCCAGGACCCCTGTCTATTGTGAATGAGGTAATAGGGCGAGTAATTGGACCCCCTGGAACCACCCTAAAGGACCCCTGGGGTTTCCCCGGACCCAGAGTATGTGCTGCTTGTTTCAACGCTGACTGTGAAACCTGTCTTGTTTTCAGGGTCATGGACTGTGATCGACAGCGGGACGAAGACTTCTGACGTGAACCTGGTGTCTTTCTCTGGACTGGGAGTTGGCGCCGCTGGTAATAAAAAGCAACCGCGTTGAACTTACGCCAGGCGTTCCTTAGCTTTTGACCTCAGGTGGCCCCGTGTTGAACCTTCCTGTGACCCTCGCTGGTCCCTGGCCGTAATCTGTAACGCTAGCAACATGTCACAGCTGTGCAGATGAGCGGTTAGTGAGATGAACTAATGATCCGCGGTATGTCGTGTCATTTCATGTCATTTAATTTGACTTCGGGCAACTTATTTGTCAAACATTCCACCGCAAAGTTGCTGAAAGGGTTCACTTTGTCATAAAACCTCAGCGGAGAATCTGTCTGCTCTCTGAACGCCGGCATCTGATTGGAACGTTAAATGTGTTATTTTTCCACTGAGTCGTTGGTTTCAACACGTCAACGACGTCCAGAGCGCAGACAGACGGACGGACTCTCTGTCGAAGACATACCGTGGCCGGAGGGATCATAGTGGATAAGGTCATTTTTAGGCATGTCCGATATTGGCATTAAAATGTGATATCGGAAATTATCGGTATTTATTACATGGCGTTTTCACATTCGCCGAAATGCTTGCTTGTGATTGGTCAATAGCCCCCCGACAGCGGTCATTATTTTTCAATAATGACCGCTGTGGGACAATAATGACCGCTGTGCGCAGCTGTTCGCAATCGAGCCCACTGACACACACTGTTTCAGTGCAATTAGACACTGCCGGTGTTCTGCTGCCGGCGATGACAGGGGGCGGAGCGACGAGCGGAGCCAGAACGCAGCCAGAACCAGTGTTGCGAGTCGATGTAAAATGAATTAGGTATATTGTTAGTAAGTTAGCCATGTAATAAGCGGGATAATGTATAGCTATACTCGGTCATTGTCGCAAAATAATTGACCTTCACTGACGTTTAAAACACCTCGCCGAAGCGGCTCGGTATTTTAAACTCCGTGTCGGTCAATTATTTTGCGACAATGACCTCGTAGCTATACATTATCCCTTACATAAATAATTTTTTACATTTATTTAACCAGGCAAGCAAGTAAGAACAAATTCTGATTTCATTTATTGTCAAAAGTATAATGTTGTGTTAATTCCACGAGATATGTAATGTTAATTACCTGAAATTATTCCGTTTTGGGGGGGGGGGGGGGGGGGGGACCCTGCATATATCGGTATCGGAAATTAAGAGTTGGACAATATCGGTATATCGGTATCGGTAAAAAAAGCCAATATCGAACATCCCTAGTCATTTAGTTTTTTTTAAGAGTTGGACAATATCGGTGTATTGGTAAAAAAGCCAATATCGAACATCCCTGGTCATTTTTTACTTATCGTCAACATAGCCCACGGAAAGACAGCAATGCATTTCTTCTATTTAGTAGTGTAGGCCGTCCAGCCAACGCCAGATTATAGCTCATATCCAGAAGACATTGTTTAAAATTGAAAATTAATAAATAAACACAAACTAGTCACAGAGCCGGACCTTTTTGTTCTGGACACTGGACAGTATAATTCATCACTGCAGTAAACATGATCATCAGTTCTTCGTTCTGGACAGTATAATTCACAGGGTTCGCACAAGGTCCTTGAAGTGCTTAAAGTGCTTTGACAAAAAGAAAAGTCAAGGCCTGGAATTCTTTGAAAACCGCCCATTTTTTAACAAGGTGCTTAAAAAGTCCTTGAAATTAATTCACATTTAAAGTTTTGTTCATCCATGATAAAATTGTTATGAATAAATATTGGATTCTCTATGAAAAATGGTGCTTGTAAAAGTACTTGAAAGACCTTGAATTTCATTTAGCAATGTCTGGGTGGGAACCCTGAATTCATCACTGCAATGAACATGAGCATCAGTTTTTTTTTTTTCGGTACCCCCGAGCAAGCCTGATTTGCATCTACCTTGTTTTACCACCAGAGGGTGTTTTATTACTAGACATTGCACCTACCTTGTTTTACCACCAGAGGGTGTTTTATTACTAGATATTGCACCTACCTTGTTTTACCACCAGAGGGTGTTTTATTACTAGACATTGCACCTACCTTGTTTTACCACCAGAGGGTGTTACTGCTGGGCTCATGGGTTAAGGTGGTGTGTCTTTGTCTCTGTAGAGCCAGTGACCGAGCTGCCGTGGCTCAGCCGGCCCCTGCAGGCGGACGACGAGTGGTCTGGACTAAGTAAGACACGCTGAACTTTCTCATTTCTCTCTAGCCTAATAAGATATCTCTTTAAACAAAATCATTTAAAACAAAATGGAAAAGTCACTTTAACCCCTTTAGACCTAAAACGCCTGCTAATAAAAGCATCATATAGCCTGTATATACACACAAATGTGTTTCCCAGTTTCAATGGGTTAAAGGAATGAGGAATATAAAAGTCACTTTAAGGAAAGAACAGATGTGGTTCTTGTATAGTATAGTTTAAACTTTAGATATAGTAAGTTTAGCATAATGACAGTTAAAATTGTATAGTAGTGTACATGGGAACCAGTGCCTTCTCAGGAATTTAGCATGTCTATTTTATCATGCACATCTTATGTCTTCTTATTACCTGTTTTTTTATGTCTATTTTATTATTGTATTATTGCACAATCGATGCAGGCATGACCTCCCACATTTCACTGTATGCCCTGCTATGTATGTGACGAATAAACCTCTTGAATATTGGGAGCGACAGTGGCTCAGGAGGTAGAGCGGTCGTCTGGTAATCGTAAGGTTCCCGGTTCGATTCCCACTCAGTGTGTTGAAGTGTCCTTGAGCAAGACACTTAACCCCTAATTGCTCCAGATGAGCAGGTTGACACCTTCAGGGCTGTACGCTAAGCTTTTTCACTAGGGGCACACTTGCCCCTAAATGAGAAATTTAGGGGCAAAGAATATTTTTTAGGGGCACATTTTTAAATAACTATTTTACCATTATAGTAGGGCTGGGCGATATGGCCTCTAAACCCACCCCCTTTCCTCCCGAATGGAACTAGTGTTGTGGAGTCCGCTTTGACTGGTGTCCAGGGTTAGCAGCAGCTAACGCTAGTTAGCTTAGCATAATCCTAATGGTACCGTGGATAGCAGCTAACGTTAGCCCATTGCTCGTGTCAATCAAATTGCATGTTATTAAAGGTCCGCGCTGGTCTGTCTAATGAAATTACAACCGCAACATTATGCCCTGGTTGTAGGCTAATGTTTTATCCAATTTGTATGGATTAATTTAGGAGTGAAATGCGAATGAAGGGTTGCAATCACTACTCGCAAGCTTGCCCCCAGATGATATTTTCCTCCACTGTCTGTGTGTGAATGTGAGGAACAAAGATTGTAAAGCGCTTTGGACAAAAGCACTATATAAATGCACCATTTACCATTTATTGCACACAGGGCAAAATAGCAATAAATGAGCAGATAAACCGCTATAATATCACAATTTCCTGTAATAAAGGGGTGGTAAGTTAACTATGATACTGTATTTAGTGGATACACTCGTTGTTGGCGCTGAACTCATGGCGGGCAATAACGAGTATACTCGTTCTTGGCAATTATTGTGTTAAACAGCCAATTTTTTAACTAGGTGCTTAAAAAGTCCTGTTCTTAATCCAGACATTTTATTTTGTAATCTAAAGTGTAACTAATTGTCGGAAATTGGTTTGAACCCATAAATATTGGATCGAATTATTTATTTTTTAATAAAAAAAACAGCATTTAACACATTGGACACCAGAGGGTGCTACGGTCATTGGGCCGTTGTCTGCCATCGCTTTGTTCAATGGAGAGAATGCCGTGTTTGCGAGTGCTTAAACTATATGAAATATTATAGCTATGGATCTAATAACGTTGTCGATTGTCAGTGAGTTTCGTCTGGTCAACATGCAAAAAACAGATCTGTACATTCATCCGTACATTTCCGTTTTATACCATGGTGAATATGAGTATGGTTTGGGTGATTATGAGTAATCCCAGGAAAAGATGCGAAAATGGCCCTTTAGTGAAATCCAGTTATCACGTTGTTATTTTTCGCCTGATTATAGAATCTTCCTGAAATCAACGCTAGAGTTTATCGTTATTATGTCTCCTTATGCACGCATGAAAGGGGGCTTGTAGCGGGGCGCCCCTGCGTGCTGTGATGTGACCAACGGTACACAGCACACACACATTCCACACAGACAGCTTCGATCGCGGGAGAAAAAAATATCAGATCAATGCAAGATTGGATATATAGTGTCCTTACCTTGTCTCTGATGTAATTAGTGTTGTCAAAAATATCGATTTTTCGATACATATCGATTCTGAATATTTAAAACGGTTTCAATACTCATTTCCTGCAATATCGATATTTAATTATTCATAAAAGAAATAAATATATATATATTTTTTTGTATACGGAAGTTGCATTGTTCATTTCAATACCTGTAATAGTACAGTAGTCCACACACACATGTGCATTCAGTTAAGTTGTAATATGACTGTAATACAAACAGTTCAGTTTGTCAGGTACATGCAACAGATTACAGTGTTTACATCCGTCTGCTTGAGAAAATACCATGTTCTGCAATAAAAATTATTGAAGTGAGATGAACAGACTGAACTTTATTTTATTAGATAAAACATGTTGACAAAGTTTTACTTTGCAGTTGAAAAAAGGTAATAAATTAAATTTGATTAAAAAAAAAAAAAAAAAAAAAAAAAGTCATGTTATGATGAATTGAAAATGGGGGACCCTGATGTAAACAAGACAAAAGTTTTTCTCTGGTCTGCATCCCCTTAACAATTGTGTGTATTGAGCTGTACTGTATTGTACCCATTCTGCAATCTGTTCATACAATTTGCAATCAATCTGTTATGCTATCAACGCAGTACTATTAATTTTACTTAATTTCTAAGATTATATCATTTAGTTATTTTTAAATGTGTGATCTAAAGATAAACAAAAGGTTTTAAAAGTGTTATATTTATCTTATCTTATAGTACCAGAGAGAAGCTGAGGGAGAATCAACCAGCAACAAAAGCAAAATGTATAAATAAAAAAAAAATAGATTTATCTTTTTTTTTTTACATTTTAAGATTGAACCTTTTTCCCTGTGGTATCGAAAATGTCATCGAATATCGATACTTTTCAAGGTATCGTATCGAAGTTCGAAATTCCAGTATCGTGACAACACTAGATGTAATGCAAATTTTTTTTTTCAATTATCTGATCGCCATTCCAAGTACTGGTCGCGGTTTTTGGCGCAGAACCAGTTAAAAGTGAATTGTATCCTTTTAAATGCCCTTTTAAAATGAAATATAGTGCTTGGAAAGGTACTTGAATTTCATTTTGCAATGTCTGGGAACCCTGGGTTTTATTTCTACACTGACTGCCGGTCTGTCTTCCAGACGGTGGTTCGGTGGACCCCGGCTCTGACTGGAACGCTCCCTCGGAGGCCTGGGTTAACTACGAGGAGCCAGCACCTCCTCAGCCCCCTGCTCCCCGAGAGGAGCCCGCTGCTCCCCAGCCTCCCGCTCCCCGAGAGGAGCCCGCTGCTCAGCGAGAGGAGCCGCTCCCTGAGCCCGCTGCTAAGGTTGGTTCTTAAAGATTTCGCTACGGTTGGTTCTTAAAGATTTCCCAGCTGGTTTTCCGTCGTCAACGACTTTGCTTTTGTTTATATTCACACTTCCACCCCAATCTAAATATTTTTATTGTTTTATAAAATACAAGCTGAATACATTTACTACCAACTGTTACTTTGGTTGTTTTCTTTGTTCTTGTGATTTTTGAAAGAGGACAGGGCTTGAGATGGGTCGGTCTGCCTCTTGGAGACCATTCCACCAGTTATAATGATGTTTCAAAGAGGGTGGGGCTTGAGATGGGTCGGTCCGCCTCTTGGAGACCATTCCACCAGTTATAATGATGTTTCAACGAGGGCGGGGCTTGAGATGGGTCGGCCCGCCTCTTGGAGACCATTCCACCAGTTATAATGATGTTTGAAAGAGGGCGAGCTTGAGATGGGTCAGTCCGCCTCTTGGAGACCATTCCACCCGTTATAATGATTTTTGAAAGAGGTCAGGGCTAGAGATGGGTCGGTAGCCTCTTGGAGACCATTCCACCAGTTATAATGATTTTTGAAAGAGGGCGGGGCTAGAGATGGGTCGGTAGCGTCTATACTTTCCGTAGCCGCATTTCTGGCAAGACGCTCTCTGATTGGCCGACGCCTGTTTCTACACTGGTTAAGCTTAGGCACTCTTTCGAAGTTTGTTAAGGTTAGAGTTTGTCTTAGAGCGTGACGGCATGTTCTTTCGACGGTTAAGCTTAGGCACTCTTTCGAAGTTGGTTAGAGTTTGTCTTAGAGCATGGCGATAGAACGCCAGGTAGTTTGCAGACTGTTCCACGCGGAAATGGGCAAAGACACAGCTCGTCACGCGATTGGGCAACAGTGGCCAATCAGAGAGCGTCTGCCAGAAATGCGGCTACGGAAAGTATAGACGCGGGTCGGTAGCCTCTTGGAGACTATTCCACCAGTTATAATGATGTTTGAAAGAGGGCCGGGCTTGAGATGGGTCGGTAGCCTCTTGGAGACTATTCCACCAGTTATAATGATTTTTGAAAGAGGGCGGGACTAGAGATGGGTCGGGAGCCTCTTGGAGACCATTCCACCAGTTATAATGATTTTTGAAAGAGGGCGGGACTAGAGATGGGTCGGGAGCCTCTTGGAGACCATTCCACCAGTTATAATGATTTTTGAAAGATGGCGGGGCTAGAGATGGGTCGGGAGCCTCTTGGAGACCATTCCACCAGTTATAATTGGTGTCAAATATGTCGATGGAGACGCACAGTCTGAACCATCTGCGTCATAGCTGTGTTTTACATGCATGTCTAGAAGTGGAGGAAATATTTTTAATTTAATTAAAGTTCATTAGATCTAGGTGTTATTGTGTTGATGTGATTTAGTCTCCTCTGTTCTGCATGTTCATTCTATTCGACTTAGACTGGTGTCTCTCTGTACCGTGTCATCCATCTTAGACTGGTGTGTCTCTGTACCCTGTCATCCATCTTAGACTGGTGTCTCTCTGTACCGTGTCATCCATCTTAGACTGGTGTGTCTCTGTACCCTGTCATCCATCTTAGACTGGTGTCTCTCTGTACCGTGTCATCCATCTTAGACTGGTGTCTCTCTGTACCCTGTCATCCATCTTAGACTGGTGTCTCTCTGTACCGTGTCATCCATCTTAGACTGGTGTCTCTCTGTACCCTGTCATCCATCTTAGACTGGTGTGTCTCTGTACCCTGTCATCCATCTTAGACTGGTGTCTCTCTGTACCCTGTCATCCATCTTAGACTGGTGTGTCTCTCTCTGTACCGTGTCATCCATCTTAGACTGGTGTGTCTCTCTCTGTACCGTGTCATCCATCTTAGACTGGTGTCTCTCTGTACCCTGTCATCCATCTTAGACTGGTGTCTCTCTGTACCCTGTCATCCATCTTAGACTGGTGTGTCTCTCTGTACCGTATCATCCATCTTAGACTGGTGTGTCTCTGTACCATGTCATCCATCTTAGACTGGTGTGTCTCTGTACCCTGTCATCCATCTTAGACTGGTGTCTCTCTGTACAGTGTCATCCATCTTAGACTGGTGTGTCTCTGTACCATGTCATCCATCTTAGACTGGTGTGTCTCTGTACCGTGTCATCCATCTTAGACTGGTGTGTCTCTGTACCATGTCATCCATCTTAGACTGGTGTGTCTCTGTACCGTGTCATCCATCTTGTCTGTCCCTTAGGAGGAGGACGAGGAGGAGAAGGCAGAGACGAAGACTAAGAAGAAGAAGAAGAAGAAGAAGAAGGCAGCTGAGGAGGGAGGGGCTGTCGGCCAGGTAGAAACGTACACTAGGGCTGACCCAAATGCTTCAAATGCTTTGGTGGTTTCTCATCAGAACGTCCGCATTTACCACATTGAACTGGTCTGACACAAAGTGCCTGTGAGTCGCCACTAGGGGCAGAGTGGCTAAGTATGAATGAATGAATGAAAGATTGAGTGAGTTAGTGACGGTCATAGAAGTCAACATGTTCAGGGTTAATGTCAAAAATTCTCATTTGCACCATTTTTAATGACAAATGGTCAGCTTGTCAACTGAAGACAGTCTAATCAAATTTATTTTTTGCACCATTTTTAATGACAAATGGTCAGCTTGTCAACTGAAGACAGTCGAATCAAATTTATTTGTAAAGCCCGCAATCACAAGTTAATGTCCCCATGGGCCGGACAAGTCTTCTTTAAACAAGTCAAGAAGAAACATCACAATAAATCAAGAACGAAAAAAACCCATCATGAAATCCAAAACAACACTCCCAGACATACCCCAGCGAAGGTAAGGAAAAACTCACTAAAAACCTATCAATGGGGAGGAGAGAAACCTTAGAATATACATTACATACATTACATATACATGTAATGAAACGCATTATGTACATGCAATAGCAACTGGGGTTCATAAGAACATTTGTGAAAGATTTAAATGGAATAGAGCTAAGGACAACAAAAGGGAAAGCATAGGGAAACGAGCGCTAGTATGAAAATAGGATAAATGCTAAATGTCGAGGCGCGGAGCTCAAAATATCAGTTATATTCCATTTGCACATGAGAATGTGTTCCGTTCGGATAAACTTACCCACACCTTTCTTGGTATCTTTTCCTTTCACCTCTCTATCCATCTATCACTCTTTTTCTCTCCTCTCTCTCCCATCTGTGAATCCCTACCCTCCTTCAAAACCGCTCTCAAAGAGCACCTACGGGAGGCTGCAATTAGAAACTGGCCCCTGTAAATGTCCAAATCCCCCCCCCCCCCCCCCCCCCCCACCAATGTACAGTTTCCTCCCCCTCGGATGTATATATTTTTTATTATCTCTTTTTCCTACACCGTTCTATAACGGAGCGTAGACCAATCTCAGTCACTCTTATTGTCTGGGACCAAATTCGGTCACGCCCCATATTGCGCGACATCCAGGCTTTTTTTTACCGTCAGCGTTTGGGAATTTCATGTCGATAGGTAGATGAAGTGAAATTATACTTATTTTAGAATATATATATCAAATTTCATGAGTATTCATCTATATTTAGTCATCTAAAGACTATTAGATATGAATCTATGTACCAGTAAAAAGTGGGAATCTCTAGAATGTGTTTTGGGCGACGGTGTTTACAGAAGTGCCTCTCAAGTTGACGATACACAACACTTTCTGTTGTCAGTAGATGGCAGCATTGGTTTAAAATTGAAAGGTGAAAATGTTATGACTACAACATTAATACAATTCCCAAGACCTTTAGCACAGGTCACTGGTCAGCACCAGATTAGGAAAACGCGATCTGAACAGCGTTAAACTATTAATGGGACCAGAGTACAGTGATCGAGAATGGTCACCCAATTATCTTAACACTTTGAGTGCCGGGACCCGTCTTTAGACGTCTTTCCTGGCCATGCTAAAGGTGCCGGGGGACGCTGTACAGCGTCCTTATATCAATATTTCAAAAATCTGCGATCGGATTCATAATGTCCCTCCGCTGGCCTGAGCAGGGCTGTACGCTAAGCTTTTTCACTAGGGGCACACTTGCCCCTAAATGAGAAATTTAGGGGCAAAAAATATTTTTTAGGGGCAAATTTTTTAATAACAATTTTACCATTATTTATATCGATTGTTTTTATATAATTTTTTTTTAATAAAATATATATATTATATAATCATACTTGTAGTTGTATTATCTGCGAGACATCGCCACCACGCAACAAGTCTAAATGCTCGCTATATGCAACCAGCTCCACTGTCTGTGTGTACTGAGTAGCCTCCAGCTACGGCCAGGATTCTCCGGCGCTGCAGCTGCTCCCTATTGACTATATTCAGCGTGCCCTCAGCTCGAATACGCATCGACTCAGTGTTATAAGACATTGATATCAGGACGGAGCTATCTGAACTATTTAGTTTAAAACCTGTTCCACCCCAGGTGAAATCTGCATAAAATGTATACCTATGGTAAATGGAATATTGCTCCACTTCTACAAGGGCTATTTGCATATTCTTGGTATCTAGGAACATCTATGGACCTCAATGAATGTATTCTCAGTGTCAGAAATATTGTGTCTATTACTAGGCTTGCTTAAATTCTGATGAAACAAAGGAAAATATGAATTATGATTTTTCTTTTCATCTTTGACAGTGAATAAAACCATGATAATAATGACCAAACTTAAAAAACTGCCACTGAGCTAATTCAGTACCCTCTTGAGATCATGTGTACAAAAGATCTAAGGAAATTAATAAAGGGAAGATGATAAAATTGAAGGTTTTGTATATACAGTACTGAATTCTCCCATCCGGACCAATGCAATTTGAAATATTATTATAGAATATAGAATAATATGCTTATACATTACCTTATTATAGCCAATTCGCACATTTATATATATATTAGTGCTGTCAAACGATTAAAATATTTAACTTGATTAATCGCATGATTGTCCATAGTTAACTCGCGATTAATCGCAAATTAATCGCATCTTTATTTTAATTTTTTTTTACCTTAAACAGATCTTTTTCAAGTTCCAAGTTTTAATACTCTTATCAACATGCGAGTCAACAAATGCTTGCTTTGTGCAGCCATTTAACACAAAAGGATGACCCTCATGCATTGCAAATTTGCATCAAATTCAAAACAGAGTGATGCACAAAATAACTTAAAAGAAAATAATAATTTAAAACAATGAATAAAGTGTGCATGAAATAATAGGGGAAAGAAAACGTTAGGAACTTGTTACATTCACACACACAAGGGCTGATTAATCACACACCCCCCTCTCTCCCTCACACACACACTCTCCCAGCTCTTTTTCTCTTTTGCCCCTTCCTCATCTCTCTCACCCCCCTCTCTCTCTATATCTCACACACACACACACACACACACACACACACACACACACACACACACACACACACACACACACACACACACACACAGGGGAGGAAATTAGGCCACTTTACTCGCCAATTGCGAGTATTTTTTACGTTTGGCGAGTAATTCATGAAGAGCACTCGCCAGTCTGGCGAGTACTAGTAATTACAAAACAAAACAAAAAAATCATTCTGCAATCTGCTGATTCGCTCACTGGCACAAACCGAACTCTGACTCCCCCCTTGATTCCTCCCATTTGCGCCACATAATAATCAGACCATAACCAATGAACATCATCGTTGTACAGATGCGCTCTAAGCTCCTCCAATGAACACTCATTTTCTAGAAGATGCCGCCCATCTAGGGGAAGTGGACAGACCACTGCGCGCAGACCTACAAACTCCTGCCACCGGCAGTCGGCTTGACAACGTAGACAAACTTACAAAAACACATCAGTGGATGAAAATAATTGCATGTAGAGTCGTCGCTTTCGGATATCAGTGCGGTCTGACATGGGGGCGAACAACAGCACGCGACGCGTCTCCTTCGAGTCGGATGAGAATGACAAGTCAACCAGCATTAGCCGGCTAGCTACCTAGCATGTAACAAGCTACCATAACGCGCGTTCAACATAGTGGACTATACTGAGCGGCTTTGCTTAAATGCAGCCGAGTGACATTTTATTATTACCGGGTTTCCCCCCATATCACCACTCGCCCATATGCCCTTCACAACGGTGATGTTGTCATACTTGGCATTCAGAACACACCTGCTGAACCCCTAGCGTTGTCGATTCGGTTCCAATGTATTGTCATCTTACAGCACAAGTACAGTACAACCAGAATACATTTGGCATACAACCAGAGTGCAAATGTAACAAGTCAAGTTCAAGTTGTTTTATTTAGCTATTACATTACAGTGAAATGCTTGGTTCTTTCACTGCCCAACTCAGTTCAACCTAAACCAGCCCAACCCAGTATTGATTGAAAACTTTATTAACAGATTGCAGATTGGGTACAATACAGTACAGCTCAATACACACAATTGTTAAGGGGATGCAGACCAGAGAAGGACTTTCGTCTTGTTTACATCAGGGTCCCCCATTTCAGTCCTGTTTGCTTAATAATGCCTTGTCCACTTCCTCCACACTCCAATATGCCCTTCAACCCTGCTCCTGTCAAACCTGCTCTTTCCATTCCCTCCATCATGTCCCCCCTTTCTGATGAATATTTCCTGCACTTAAGAGTCGGACACACATTCCTAGTAGTTGAGCTGTGATGAATGAATGAATGAAAACTTTATTTAACAGATTGCAGAATGGGTACAGTACAGTACGGCTCAATACATGCAATTGTTAAGGGGATGCAGACCAGAGAAAGACTTTCGTCTTGTTTACATCAGGGTCCCCCATTTTCAATTCATCATTCAGTATAACCTAGACCAGCCCAACCCAGCATCTTTCACTGCCCAGTTCAGCCCAACCCAGTCCAGTATAGTTCCCTCTTTCATGTTAATATGTGATTTAATGATGTAATATTTTGAAGAGTAGAGACAGTGTGATTAATTTGCTATGATTGAAAATCAATTTAGACGAAGACGTACAAAGAAGTAATTATCACAATTAGCGATTTTTTTTTGTCTGGTAAAAAATCTGTTTGTCTGGTAAAAAAAATCAGATACTCGCCAGTTGGCTGGTAAGCCAAAAAGTTAGTTTCCTCCCCTGCACACACACACACACACACACACACACACACACACACACACACACACACACACACACACACACACACACTTCAGAAACAAACATAGTATCAATGAGAGCATCAATAATACACCTGAGTGAAGTCTACAAAAAAAAAAAAAAAAAAATTTTTTTTTTAGTTAATCTTGAGTTAAAAAAATTAGTGGCATTAATAGAATCGGGAGTTAACGCGATATTAACGCGATATATTTGACAGCCTTAATATATATACATATAGTATCTTTCAAATGGCCGAGTTCAATTTGGATATAGTATCACCAGGCATGTATAATAACATATACAGATATTTAATGTAATCGACTGTACTTTTTTATTTCTCCCACAGTGTAATCATTTTGTAACTAATTTCAGATCTAATTATTCGTACATGATTACAATAGTGTGGAGAAACTGACTGCGTTTCAATATTTGTCAAAAACGTTACCTTTTGTAGCTTATTATCGCGAATCATAACAATTATTGATATGATTCATTCAGAATGCCTAACTTTGAACGACCATAGCGGACCATGGGAAGTGTAGTTTTGAGAAATTCCGACGCTGGCAGATAGCTGGCGATGCGCTCTTCAAAATGGCTGCAAAAAAACTACAATTCCCATGGTTCAACATTTCCATTTACGCTTCAGCGTCAAAAACGCGAGTGAAAAATAAAAACTTAAAATGATATAAACTCACTTTTAACCTATTGCTAAACTATTGCCAACCTAACGTTTTACATTCTACATGTATTTGTGACATAGTAGTGATAATAATACTTGAAAACGTTTGATTTTAAAAACGTAAAATTATTGCAGCACTCATAAAAATACTAATATATGATAATAATGTCAAAAAGGGGTCGGTACCGTGGCCGTGGGGTGGAACAGGTTAATGGGACGTTTCGTTTTGAACAGTAAGCTAACGCAAGCTATCATGCACTACTAGACTTACTGGAGCACTTGTTGATAGCTATCAGTAGCTAGCCGGCTGGCAGGCTCACCGAGGTCCCAGTGTTTACAACAGCCACGGGTGCGAGAGGGCTGGAGGAGGAGCAGATGCCACATCTCTCTCCGTGTGTCTGAGTTCAGTTCAGTTCGGCTCACTATAGGAGGTCGAACAACGCGTCGAAAATATGAAGCAATACTAACTTTACTTTTCTTCATAGCTAAATCAGACAGTCAGCCAGTCTATCAGAGTGAGTGCTCAGTCGATTGTTCCCGCTGATCATACCTGCTGAGTGCTCACTGCTCAGATCGCGTGAGTGACGTCATCGCGTCATCACACGCCTTGGATAATTTAGGAGTGAAATGCGAATCCAAGGCTTGAAAGCACTACTCGCAAGCCCGCCCCCAGATAATATTTACCAATCGCAACGGCCAATTAAAGGGGCAATTCGCGACGATATCATCGCAGCGTACAGCCCTGGGCCTGAGATCCACCAGCAGGACCCACTGAGCTCTCTGGCGGTTCAGGAGCGCCATCTGGTGGCCGATCGGCGCAACCGCTTAACAGGAAGCGCAGTAGAGGTTTTGCTGGTCGGCCATATTACTTCCGGGCACTCGGTATAGGTTCCGGCACTCTAGCTCGTCACACTACATAGCGATCGATTGCCAATAACTCTATAAACAACATGATTTGGACGTATATACCATTATACAAGCTGGAGATGGACCGGGTAATAATATATCCCATAATGATAAAATTTCTACTCGACGATGATCGCCCAACGGCGCGCGGAGACTGGGGTGAGTTTCAGCGTGTAACGTTACCGTCTTCGATAATAACTGATATTATCAACATTTGACCCACATTAGATGATTGGTATAACGCTGCCCACGGAATTATAAACGCCCCCTCGCCCATCCGGTCAACATCAGATGACGTGTAGTAACTTCTAGAAGTACGTCTAGTTGGAATTTTTTATATCGCGCTGATTGCCATCAAACTGTATTTCATCATCAATATAATGCATTTGGGGCTATATATCACGTTCTGGAGAAAGCTGCAGAAAGAGATGAAAACATACTTATACATTAGACCATACTTTACTATGAATATGTGAATGAAAAAGTTTAACGTTGCTACACAATGAACAATACATATAGGACTTTGAATGGGCCCTAATAATGGCAATGTAGCAATAGAATTTAAAAAGTTATAGCCCTGCAAAGAAGGGGACTTTCTCCATAGACAAATAGCGCTGGCAATCTATGGTATATCATTAATTTAACCTTAGGCAACCAAAGTGTTAACAAAAGTGCATCATTAGCATTGTTTGTTGTCTAAACGGGAACATAATGGTACAATTTAAGATTTGAATGTTATCCGCATATAAAGGACAAATAAAACATAGTTAATTTGTACGAAACCTCAATGAAAACGGCGCAGGGTAAGTTATATTCGCTATTGTTATGAAAATGTGATAGAATCCTATAAAAATGTGGACGCATTTGGTCACCGTGACGTTATATCGGTTTGTCGTGTATGTCATGATGAATTGAAAATGGGGGACCCCGATGTAAATGAAACGAAAGTATTTTTCTGGTCTGCATCCTCTTAGCAATCAATCAATCAATCAATCCCTCTCTCCCTCTATCCACCAGGAGGTGGAGGAGCCAGAGAAGGAGGCGGAGCCGGAGGCTCCAGTGAAGGTGCAGCAGGTCGTCCAGGAGGTGAGGCATCACGAGACTTCAGTAGTGAACTAGAGCCTAGTGGTGTGTAGTCTGGAGCTCCAGGAGGTAACTAGAGCCTAGTGGTGTGTAGTCTGGAGCTCCAGGAGGTAACTAGAGCCTAGTGGTGTGTAGTCTGGAGCTCCAGGAGGTAACTAGAGCCTAGTGGTGTGTAGTCTGGCTCCTCCCTCTCAACATGACTTGAAACTACTGTTTGGGCTGCTTCATTACTTCAGGCAACCTTCTTGCGTTCAGCGCCCCACGTGACTAGAGTAGTAGTAGTAGTACTAGTAGTAGTTTATTTTTTTCAGTCATAAAAAAAAAGTACAATATACATCATTTATCAATATTTGATTATTTACAGTGACTGAAAAAGGTACAGACTGAAGCATAGTGCTTATATGTGCCTGTCCTATATTCTTACCAAAAATATTTTTTTTTACTCAAACAGTATTATAAAGAAAAGAAAAAAAGCAAGCAAAAACAGTGTTTTTCACCCTTGTAGTTTTTCAAAATTTAGCATTAAAAGGAAAAAAATAAAAAATACAAAAATGTAGATTCCAAAACGGTATTCTAAAAGAAAAAAGAAAAAAGCAAACAAAACAGTGTTATTCACCCTTGTATTTTTCAAAAATTGCTTTACAAACCTTATATCCGCATTGTTCCACAAGTTAACCCCAATAATAGAAATACACCTCCTTTTAATCCCTTTCTTAGCTTTCTGAACAGTAAATTTACAAATATCTCTCAAATCATATTTTCTTTCATGTGTTGAAAAAAACCTTTGCACCCCACCTGGGAGTAACTTTGCTTTAGCTCTGTACATTATTTGCATATTTTTATAGTAAACCAAATCATTAAATTTCATAATATGAGACTTTATAAACAATGGATTTGTGTGTTCATAGTAACCAGCCTTGAAAAGAAAACGATAAAAACATATTTATACTTTAGACCGTATTTTAGTATGAATATGTGAATGAAAAAGTAGAACGTTGCTACATCCTAAACGATAGATACTTGACGTTGAATGGGCCATAGTAATGTCAATTTAGCAATAAAATTTAAAAAGTTATAGCCCTGCAAAGAAGGGGAACATCTCCATAGATTTATAGTGGTGGCAGAGAGGGGATTAAGATCAGAATAATCCCTGGCAGACAAAGGGTTAACAGCCTCTTATAATAGAGATGGTGTGCCCCCTAGTGTTCACACATAAATACAACACCATAATAATACAACTTCTAATATGTCGGTTTTGGCTTCTACAAAGGGTGTGCTGCATTTACAAAATGAGAGCAACGCGGCACGCAGCACAATAATCGTCTAATCTATTATCTTCCTGATCGTGGGAAGCCAAAAACCTAATCCAAATAGAAATTCGCTTGATTGAGCAGCCCTATCGATGGGTAGAGCATGGCACCAACACTACCAGTGTATCTAAAGCCAGTGTTTCCTGTCTAGGTGAGAGTGGAGCGGACGTTGAAGGAGAACGTTTCCCAGAAGGTCCCCGCCACACAGGGGCCCCAGAAGACCCCCGCCACACAGGGGCCACAGAAGACCCCCGCCACACAGAAGCCCCAGAAGACCCCCGCCACACAGGGGCCACAGAAGGCCCCCGCCACACAGGGGCCCCAGAAGACCCCTGCTGCCTCACAGGGGCCACAGAAGGCCCCCGCTGCCACACAGGGGCCACAGAAGCCAGCGGACGCAGAGCCCACTGCCGAGCCGAACAACCTTCCAGACACGACTCAACACAGTAAGTCAAATCATTCACCTTTAGCCTGTGGGGTTTTAACCCTTTGTCACATGGCAGTGAAAGGGTTAACCTTCTGTGTTGTCGCAGTGAATGGGTTAACCATTTGGTAGTGTGGCAGTGTAAGGGTTAAATGGAAATCTTTTGCCATTTTAAAAGGTGTTTCTATACATTCTGTGGCGGGGAAACTATCATCGTTACGTGAATTACATTTTCTATTGAAAGCAAATTTACACGTTAACTTGGCCCAAATAGTGTGTTTTTAACCACCGTCACACGTCACAACACACTTCACAGCCGTCTGTCTGCGTCACGCTGTGTTGTCGTCTCTCAACCAACACATCGGTTCAAAGCTAAAATGGCCGCTGTTTGATTGACACACCACTTGACCTATTTCATGCTTCCAATCTTGGGTTATAAAACCAAACGGCCAATGAGTGTCACTTTAGAAAAGGTGAGCACCTCCGGTTTGGCCGGACAAATCACCACTGACGCTGAAAATGATTGACCGTTTGTGTAGCCAATGAAATTCTGAAAAGAATGACATCTTACTTGAGTTGGTTTTCTGAGACCGTGAAGCTGTAAAAGCATACCGTACGCAAGAGAATGAACGTCCACCTCCCTCTCTGGAGCGTAAATTCTGTTAATCTGTTGTTGCACTGATTTGTTGTGTGAGAAGGGGTGGGGGTGGTGTATGTGACAAGAGATTAGTGGGGAGGGAGAAGGGACTGAGGTAGTGTTGACTCATCGCACTAATTTTTTTTTAAACGCCTAAACATACCATTACATAAAGATGTGTAAAACACTGATATTTATATCAACTTTGGACATGTTCTGGGTGAGACTTCAGGCTATGGCCCCAGCAATGTTTTCAGCTAATAGCTATAGAGTAGATGGATCTGCTGGCATCTGTTTGCAAGATAATTCAGATGAAAATGATTTTTTTTTCAGTGTGTTCAAACCTCTAACTATATGACAATAGCACTCAGAGTGATTCTTAAAAAGAGGCCAGACTTGTGCATCTGCTACAAACGGTTCCAGAATAGTGTCCAATTTACTTTCAGTATGCAGTCGACAAGAGTTTTATGCAAAATTTGCAGGGCTGTTAAGAGGTAAAAAATTACGAGAACCGTTGCAGGTGTACAATATCGCATGTAAGACGGGAACTTTCAGAAATCGGAACTGAACGTTCAAATGAATATAACAATATTATTCATTCATCAATTTGTCATTAAAAGCTGTTGAATCTTTTAAATCCAACACAGGATTCAGAGAGAACCTGCCAAAACGATTTATACCTAACAACAAGGGTTAAACTGGTGTTCTGGGGGAAAAGGAAATGTATTTCTTTTGACTGCTCCGCTCCCTCCTCTCCACTAGAGGTCTCTGTCGTCTCTAGTCATATTATGTTGAGGCTGGCTGGTTTAGCTGGTGATTCTACAGAGGCGTATGATTATTACTGTTGCCAGATGTTGAGTTTGAATGGCCTTGCCAGCAGCTTCAGCCCTGACCGGTGTGCTTGGTGTAAATGGCACACGGCTACACAGGGGTGCGTGCGCCCACTCTTCATTCACTACAAACTAGGGCTGCACTATTCTTGCAAAAATGTGAATCACGATTCTCTCACACTATTATTATTTTTTCAATAATCATTTATTGCACTATTTCTTAAACAGACAACATAACATATATGAAAGTGCTTGAACAGTAAAATAAAGTAAAAAAATATATATATATAGTTAAATATATTTGTTGTATTTTATTTTTTATTTTTTAAACAAACATATAAACAAACATGACAACACACGATAAGATACACAAGCATTAGTTGACAGTGCACATCCAATGAAATCACATTTTAGTTAATTGTCATATATAGGATATACCCTTAATACCTGTTATCTAAAAACCTACACACATATGCTCCAGCTCGTACCCCCCCCCCCCCCCCTCCCGGACCCCCCATTGGATAATCCATCCATTTTCCCTCGCTCCTAACCAGACATTACCATTATATGCTAGCTTTTATTTTCTCCACCACTTCTAACCACAATGTCATTTTGGATTCATTGAGACCCAAAATTCTTGCTGTAGATATTTCTAGATAGATCACATCGAGATATGTAATAATCCAGACCTTTCGGCAAATTTTTTCCGGTTGGAACCATCGTGATGCTATCAGCTTTTTAGCCACAGTGATACCCGATAAAACCAATCTCTTTAGCTGTGGATGTACTGCACACTCAAAAACATCATTCAGCAGTAATACAGAGGGGTGTACAGGTATATTCCAAGTTACGAGATTTGATTATTGCTGGGTCACCTCTTTCCAGAATATCTTAACTGGTGGGCAATCCCAGTACATGTGCATAAATGTCCCCTCGTCCCCATTTGTACATGAAGAGCATTTGGAGTCTTGTATAAGACCCATTTTTTTCAGTCTTATAGGAGTCAAGTATGTCCTGTGAATATAGTTAAGATTGATTTGTTGATGGTCCGGGTTCCTTGATGTGAGTCGAACATTTGCCCAGGCTTCTTGCCAATCAAAATCACTTTCCAGTTAAATATATTTGTAAAGTTTTTTTTTTTTTTTTTTTTTTTTTTTACATTATCTTCTGTGTTCAACCTTAGATCATCCCTATGTCTGCTGTATATCTTTATCAAAGTTTTTTAAATATATATATCTATACTATTAAATAAATGGACACGATGATGTATAAACCATAAACACATGCAATAACAAACATGAGAGCAAAATGACAAACTGAAACAAGCAAACAATCATTTATTGCATAATTTATATACAAAATTATTTATAAATTAAATGTATTTTTTTTCCCGTGTGATATTATTCTGTATTAGATTATATTCAAATGTATTGTCGTCATACAGCACAAGTACAGTACAACGGAAATAATTTTGGCATCCAACCAGAGTGCAAAGGTAACAGTGAAGTGCAATAGTAATATACAATGTAGGGCTGGGCGATATGGAAAAAAATCATATCGCGATAACGATATGATAATTTTATTTTATTTCTCGATATCGATAATTATCGAATTGTTATAAGTATAAAAAAAATTAATTTTTTTTTTTTTTTTTTTTTTAACAACAGATGTATGTTTATTTTGCAGCAATTCTTTGTCATTGCCGCCATCTTTAGTGTTACATCCCCTCACACTCCAGTTCTCAGGCTGCAGCTGGTTTAAAAGCTAAAGTAAACCGGCTTCTCTGCTGGCTGTGGCTCCAGAGGAGTTGAACAGTTCTGGCTCTGCTAGTTTATTTTTGATCTTTTGGCGCTTTTTTGGTGGACAAACCACCGCACATGTGCACTGTGACTCGTGACTGTAGTCTAGTTCTGCTAGCACACATAGCCTACTGTGTACAGACGGTTTCAAAATGTATTTTAAATTAGAAAGCAAACAAAATAAATGGACAAGAGAAATCTGAATTTGGTCAGTATTGTCATTTGGACAAGCAAAGCCATTACTTTAAGTTGCAGGCAAGAAAGACAAGTCTGTCCACTGTCTCTGGTTTTAAAACTGCCCTGTTGCAGGTAAAAAAAAAAAAAACGATTTTTCGATTTTCTTTTAATTTGGATATTCGATATCGATTATTAAAATATATCGCGATATTTATCGTTATATCGCCCAGCCCTAATACAATGTACACTACAGGTGATTAAACTGGGTATAAAATATATAAATTAGTACTACTGAGTGTAGTGCTACTGAGACCCCTTACTGGCAGAGTTTTCACTGCACGTAGAAACAGCGCGACTTGGGAGAGGAGTTGTCACAGGGCTGTCGAACGCAGGGCTGAAGAGCTAGATGTCACAGCTTCTAGAGAGGAGTTGTCACAGGGCTGAACAGCTAGATGTCACAGCTTCCAGAGAGGAGTTGTCACAGGGCTGAAGAGCTAGATGTCACAGCTTCCAGAGAGGAGTTGTCACAGGGCTGAAGAGCTAGATGTCACAGCTTCCAGAGAGGAGTTGTGACAGGGCTGAAGAGCTAGATGTCACAGCTTCAGGGCTCTACAGTGCGACCATTTTACTCTCATTTGCCCCTAAGAATATGTGTGTGCGAACCGGAAAAATCAATTACTCGCACAGTGTGCGAGTGAAGATTACAACCTCAGTCGTGCTTTTTTCTCTCCGCTGCTAATCGTTCAAAAACTACAAGTCCCACATTGTACTCAAGCCAACGGTCCAATCACAGTAGAGTGACGTGACTGGTTTCAAGGGAAAGAAAGGAAATGACCAATCGGAAGCGCTCATTTGCTTTTTTTACTTCTGGAAAGTCCGCCATTGCGCTACGCGAGACCTTTCTGAGACATTAACATAATGTAACTTATTCTAGTCTTACCAATAGATTTTAGAACACCTAGATTTATCGATAGCAATGGTAATATAACGTTAATGCAACAAAACGAATGCCTTGCTTTGTTAATCATAACGTTGATGCAGTAGTGTATGTCGTTGTGTTGGCTGTAACGGACATGAGAATAACATAACACTACACGTTAAAATTGTGATTATAATAGATTCTAACATTTTCAAATCGATGCAGTTGAATTTTCCCCTTAAGATCGATGCATTGCGATGCATTGTTACACCCCTACACCAAAGTCACTGGCCCACTGTGTATGTGTGTGTGCTAACTTGGCTAGCGTTATCAACAGCAGAGGTGGGTGCAAGCGGTGTGACGTAATTGGCAGAATCGACTGGCAATCAATGGTCTACCTGACACGCAAACTCATAAACAATGTTTCTGTACTGGAGGTGTACAGTATTTCAATAGGCAACCCTGAAAGGATTATTTTTCTAGAAGAGCAACACTAGCCAAAACATAGGCATTGTATGCATAAAAGGGGCTAAAGTTAAGTGACTGTTACTTTTGTAGCAGTAGTTCAATGTCACTGCCTTTTTATTAGGCCTAGTTGTTGGCTACAACTTTGCCACAGTAGGCATTAATCACTTAATAGTTCAAATGTCTGTCCCATTCCCGTTTGCACATGCAGATACGCACACAGTGGGCCAGTGACTTTGGTGGTATGTGCTATTGTACAGATGTGTCCCGTTCCCGTTTGCACACACACACCATTTATTTTTGAAAAATATTACTTGAGGGGGCGGCTAGGTAGGTGGTGTAGTGGGCAAGGCGCTCGCCACCAATGCAGGAGACGCTGGGTTCGAGCCCAGCTCTCCGCATTGCTATCAGCTTGGCTGGTCGTTCATACTAATACAATTGGCAGTATTAGGGGGTGGGAAGCTGATGGGTGGGGATCGGATGTTGTGGACAGCGACTCCTACAGGTCGGTTGGTGCGCCTGCGCAGCAGAATCAGGAAGCGATGAGGGAGGCGTGTCCCTCCCACGCAGACCCTCGCCGCTGAGAGATCGCGCTGTTCAGGTGAAAAGATGCGACGGCTGCTTCCTCGAGTACCGGAGGGGACACGTGATGTAAGGCTTCGTCCACATTGCAGCCGGCTTGTGGGAGGCATGGCCTAACAGCGTTCGAGACAGGGCAGGGTAGAATTGGACGATACGAAATTGGGATGGGAGAAAATTAGAAAATTTCTTTGTGCTCCTAAATTTTTTCATTTAGGAACACAGGTGCTCCTTGGGGAAAAGGTTAGCGTAGAGCCCAATCTAGAGAGGAGTTGTCACAGGGCTGAAGAGCTAGATGTCACAGCTTCTAGAGAGGAGTTGTCATGTTCATATCAACCAATTATACAATCTTCTAATAATATATCCATATCAGACACATACCTTTTCATCTACGTATATCCCTATCTCTTTATCAGACACATACATTTTCATTTACGTACACACTATCTATTAGGAAATGTCAATTTCTTTGGTTGAAAATGTTGTTTTACCAAGATTCTGAACCGACATTTACTATTTTCCTGCTTAACATGTCTGGGAAGAGTTCCATTCCTGCATACCACGGAACATGACAGTTTGCTTCATTGCATTTGACCTCACTTCTGGTGGAATGGTTGTGTCCGTCAAGACTTATAGATAAATTGTTATATAAAATTGAGGGGATCTTTGTAACAAGAAAATTCCTTGTGAATACAAGGAGTGAGCAGAGTAACTTATGTTTGACAAGTAACAAAGTTAAACTGTGCATCGCTGCAACATTAGTTCTGTACTCGCAGCGAAGCGCTATACATGCTGCTTTGTTTTGTACCATTGGCAATTTTTTCTGTTTATTCGTCGTTACATTCGACCATACTGCAGGACAATAGTCAAGATTTGACAACCAGAGCTTGTTTATCTGTTTGATAGAATTTAGTGGTAACAAATGAGCACATCTTTTAACAACAGAAATCCCTCTTCCCATTTTCACTACTATATTGTTTATATGGTGTGACCATGACAATTTTACTATCTAATGTTACTCCTAGGAGTTTAGTCTCCTGGACTTGATTAATTACCCCATCACTTATCAAAAGTTTCAAGACTCTGTTCATTCTTAGAGTATGGTTTGAACCGAACATTATGCTACTTGTCTTTGATATGTTTAGAACTAGTTTGTTGTTCTTTATCCATTCCATCACTGATTGCAACTCTGCCTTTAGGACTGTATTTAATTCATTGGCTGTAGAGGCTGATGTGTAAATCGTTGAATCATCCGCATGTCATTTGTAAATATGGTGCGTAGACTAGAGCAAAGGCCCAAGGCAACTTCCTTGGGGTACTCCACACCTTACCGATTTAACTTCTGAGTAACTCCCATTAAAAAAGAAAAAAAAAAAAAAAACGTTTCTGGTTTGCTAAATACGTTTTGAATCCAAGATATGTGAATGCTGCAGTAAAATCAAGCAAGACGGCGCCAACCATTTTCTTTTTATCTCTTTCAGCCAATCATCCGTCATTTGTGTTAAAACATGCTATCATACAGAGCTATGGGTATTATGAACCACTTGGGTCGTATCAGTATTTAATTGGGAAAATGACATTGAGGATGAATGACGTGTGTTTTGTGATGAACGTCTGCTGGGTTGTGATGACCGTCTGCTGGGTTGTGCTCCACAGAGAAGGCGGAGGACGGCCAGGGCCCCAAGCCGGCCAAGAAGAAGAAGGCCCGGAGGGAGACATGAGATTCAAGAGTTGGTTCTGCTAAAGACTCCATACCCTGTTTATGCAACAACACCCTTCAACAGAACTTTGATCAACTAAACTCCACATTATGGACTTCTCTTTAAAAATAAATTAAAAAATATATATGTATTTGAAAAATAATAAATAAAAAGAAAAGCTGAGAAAATCACGACCTCCAAACCCGGTTTTCTACCAAGTCTTAAGTGTCGGTGGATCAGGCAAAACTGAACCCTAGATGCACTGTAAGCTAATGTAATGCTGTGTTACTGATGATTTTCAATGATGCATTTGGCACATAAAAAAATAAATCTTTGTTTATTTTTTTTTCTAATTCCACTGAAATCAAAATTAATCAAGGGAGGTGAACTGTTAACTGATTTAGTTAATGTAGAAAATACTGATCGTGTTTAAGGATTTGATGATGTTGTTTTGGCTAACGACTGAGATTTACCTTGTAGTAGAAGATGGTTCTGCGCCGCGTGGCTGTGAGTGCCGGTCCATCACCGGGCCGTACGAGGCGCTGGCACGGCGTCGGGGGTTTGATCCCCCTTCCATCCAGTCCTACGTTGATTCCATTAGGCTCTGTGGCGCTGGTTTCAGTGGGCCAGCACTTGCTGTTTCAGGGGGCCAGCGCCTGCTGTTGTCGTCAAAAAAGATATCATTTGGTCGCCTCGCCATCCCATAGTAGTCTGGCTGAAACTCCTCTGCAGAGGATGGGGAGGTGCGCTGCAAATAACGTTTAGCGGAAATCCTCACAAAAATGGATTTAAAATGTCGATCGTGGGATTTTTTTTTTAATCTATTTGATTCAAACTTTCTATATTTTCTCCCGTATTTGTTTTGCTCTTTCTTTCTCTCTCATCTCTGATATTGGTGAGCCTTAGTGGTACAGCAATCGGAGTTGGGGGAAAAGAGATGTCCCGCGAACACTACAGCGATCCGTTTACTGTATAGAAAAGCACCCCGACCGAAAGTTCACATCGAACAGTGTACAGCACAAAAAGGAAACACGAGAAATGGAACATCGTCAGATGCAGAAAAGGGAATTGTGTCTGTTCCTAGGTCTTACGTCTGTGACCCGCTGTGAACATCTCATCCTGGGGTCTTACATCTGTGACCGCTATGAACATCTCCCTCCAGCGCGCCCCTCTTCTAATGCTCTCCAGCTGTACATGTAAAGACATCCGTTTCCCCCGCCGTTCACCTTGTGGCCAGAGCCACACTAGCTATAGGTGTCTCTGATGGTAGAGACGTATAGACCGCCGTTTGCTGTGTCGTCCTCCTCCTTTTATTCATGATTGTCCACCTGTGGTTGATTTCAAAAAGTTCTCAAAACCTTTTGTAAAACCTCTTTGTAATAAAAGAAAAGCTAAGCCATATGTAAAAAGACTAAATAAAGGCCCTTTTCTATATGTGAGACGTCTTTGTGGTATATTGTTTGGTGTAGTGTGTCCATATTCAGACCTTAAGTGTAACAGCGATATTATTTTCAAGTGGTACCGTCTGTTACGTCTGTAGTGTGTTAGTGAAAGGGTTAAGATCCTAATTTTTGTTTATTCTGGCGCCATCTATTGGTGATAAGTGGTTATTGCTGTTCAAGTTTTGCACTGCATTGACTTGCTTTCCATCTTTAAAATTCATGCTAACTACTGAGTTAGTCTTCTATTCATTCCAAACAATCTGCTGTTGCTTCTGGTGATGTAGAACGCATCACTTCCTGTGTGTCGGATGGTTTTACCGGGAATGTCCTACCAGACGCCAGTGTTTAGAACAGCCAACTTTAAAGACATTCATGAACTGATTATAGGTAGAATCACTTGTGTTTTATCAGTTGGCAAAATAGACATTTATTCATATGAAAATATTAAAGATTATTTTCTTAAAATGGTAAATAAACTGCATTTACTGTATCCAAAGAACTTTACAACTTATGCCTCATTCACTCACACATTCACACACCGGCGGGGGGAGGCAACCATGCAAGGTGCCAACCTGCTCATCTGGAGCAGTTAGGGGTTAAGTGTCTTGCTCAAGGATACTTCAACACACTGCCCGGGAGGGGCCGGAATCCAACCGGGAACCTTCCGATTACCAGGCAACCGCTCTACCTCCTGAGCCACTGTTGTGCTAGCGAGCACAGGGAGAACATGCAAACTCCACACAGAAAGGCCCGGGAGATACCCCACCTGGGTAACTGGCATCGCGGTCCCCAAGCGGGAATTGAACCCTGGACCTTCTTCCTCTGAGGCGACAGTGTTAACCACTACACCACCGTGCCGCTAATCTAGTTCTCCAGGTTCCCTGTGCCACTAGAAAACCACTGTGTTCTAGTGGCACAGGGAACCTGGAGAACTAGATTAGTTCTAGTGGCTCAGGGAACCTGATTCCTTTATCCGTAGGCCATTTAAAATGTCTGCTTAATCTCATGACGTGAATGGGATTTTGGGCTCTAGACTGACTAGGCTATTTAGATTAGATTATAATTTATTGTCATTCTACAGCACAAGTGCAGTACAACGTAAATAAGTTTGGCATCCAACCAGAGTATAACAGCAATATACAATGTACAGGTGATTAAACTGGGTATAAAATATATAAATTTGACTGCTAACTCCAATTATCTCTATTGGTCAAAATGCCAATTCTGGCCAATGAGGATGTTTTTCACCAGCCTTGTGTCAAAATGACTAGTGTCACCCATCAAGCACAAGAGGCTATTTTGCTGTTTTGGCTTGCATCACAACAGTGATTGAATGAATGAAAACTTTATTTAACAGATTGCAGAATAGGTACAATACAGTACGGCTCAATACACACAATTGTTAAGGGGATGCAGACCAGAGAAAGACGTTTGTCTTGTTTACATCAGGGTCCCCCATTTTCCAATTCATAGTGACATTTATGACATACACAACATACATGACATCATGCCATTTATGGCATAGGGACATACAGGTATATAGTACTGTTACATTTGTGACATATATGATATGCAAATATACAGTACTGTTACTGTGATTGGAATAGATTGATTTTCTCACCATCATCTGGTAGAATGATAGTGATGCGTTTTATTCAGCAGCCTTTATATATTATCCTAGGCCTATTCGTCAGCCTAAATAAAAAGATAACTGTAATATATGCACATTATTTCGGTTGATGAGCTGTATCATTTTTTTTCACCCACCCCCCCACCCCCACTCTGAAAAAAGCGTGTTCTCTAAATGTCGAGTTACGTCATCGGAGCTGTAATCCTCTCCCTCCGCCGGTCACGTGGTCCAACGTTTGTCACCTGGGGACAGAGTTAAGCGCGCGCTCTGACGGCGCTGTTGTTATTTTTAACGGTATAACGGCCGCGGACAGGTAGTTGTCACCGCCGAGGCCCCTTCGCTCAACGGAGCCCCTCTTTTTGCCGTCGGGGAATCTTTGCCATTCATAATTAAAGGTGAAGAAAGATCAATAAAAAAAAAACCTTTTGAGAAAGAAGAAGGGAAAAGTGACAGGCTTGTTTTGACGATGATGATCTCCCCGTGGGACCGATGGTATTCCACCAGCTGCTGCCTGTGTTGCCATGTCCGCACGGCCACCATCATCCTGGGAGTCTGGTACATGGTGAGCACGACTCACGAGCGCCGTTTGTTATGATGTGTCAGTCATCTCTGGGGGGGGGGGGGCTCGAGCCTGTGTATGTGTCAGTCATCTCTGGGGGGGGGGGGGGGCTTGAGCCTGTGTATGTGTCAGTCATCTCTCTGGGGGGTGGGGGGGTGGGCTCGAGCCTGTGTATGTGTCAGTCATCTCTGGGGGGGGGGGGGGGGGGGGAAGGTGGGCTCGAGCCTGTGTATGTGTCTGTCAGTCATCTCTGGGGGGGGGGGGGGGGGGGGGGGGAGGTGGGCTCGAGCCTGTGTATGCTGGGGGTGTCAACCAGTAAGATAACTAATTTATAATCAATGGGAAAATATTAAAATATGAATAATATAATGATTCTCACGACGAGTGGTGGCTTTTCACATCCCGTTACATGGTGACAAAATAAAAATAATTCTACATTTGTCTATTTGCTACCAACGAGATACAGAGCAAATGGGTAAAACTTCAAGTTCAAGTTTCTTTATTAGTTGTCATACAGAAGTACAGAATACTTTTATACAAAATGCTTCTTTCTGTTACGCCCCAGAGACTGCTAGACAAAAATAGATAAGTATAAAATAAGTATAGCAAGTATAAAATAGAAGTCAAGTACGTAGACACAAGTGTTCAGTATGTACATATATACAATGTTCAATGCAGAGTAGAAGTAACTCGAGTTACCATACAAGAAAGGGTGGTAGAGTAGAAAGGGTTAACTTAACCAAACACCAGTGGAAACAGCTTCTGTGCTATTCTTATGAATAAATCAGTACGCAGTCTCTTCAGGTAGCAGGTCTTGTGTCAGTTTCCATTACACTTACACCTGATGAATGGCACGACTGAGTCATCTGCATAACGGGTTGTGCTTGGCTCACTGATTGATTGAACATTTTATTACCAGATTGCAGAATGGGTACAATACAGTACGGCTCAATACACACAATTGTTAAGGGGATGCAGACCAGAGAAAGACTTTCGTCTTGTTTACATCAGGGTCCCACATGACAAAGGCTTCTTATGTGTCTAGACTAAAATGGTCTTAATGCTATTTATAATTCGACATGGTTTTATTTATCTCTTAAAGGTAGGGCTTGTTGACATCCAATGGCAATGTTTGAGTCTCCAAATCTATAAAGGCTGTTGATATGGCAATATGCAAAGAATACAATATCTACAGTATATTGGAAGACAACATGGGTATTTCTACACATTTCTTAATTTTTTTTAATCTGAGAGTGCTGGTCCGGCCTTCGGCTTTATTCTTCATAAATGTTTGGGATTTCAGCACCCAGTGTCAGATACTGAGAGCGCTAAAGTCTAACTTGACTTTTATTTCTACACATTAAAATACACATTATCATTTAGCAAAAGTGAGATTGAGGAGATTCCTGTTACGTGCGCATCACCCTTCCCAGAAATACTAGGTCCTACTGTAATACAAGGAGATTGATGATAACTGTTCATGTAGGATAAATCCAGTATAGGGATGGTCTCATGGTTACACTCACAGCAGATAGGCCTAAGTATATTCCCACAATATAGGACCCACAGACTTTAACTGCATTAAAAGGGAAATGTAGATTCTAGACTGAAGACTATAGACTTCAATTAGAAAAAATATATATATTGCAAGTTATATTGAAATTCCAATTTCTGCTAAAATAATCGCAATATGATGTTTTGTCGATATTGTCCATCCCTATCCAGACTTCTAAGTATAGCCTATAAACCTGAAGTACAGTCAGATACCCAATACCAGTCCAATCTATTAGCTAATAAGCTAATCTATTGTTCTGTTAGAGACATGTAAATGACAGATATAATCTATTGTTCTGTTAGAGACATGTAAATGACAGATATAATCTATTGTTCTCTGTTAGAGACATGTAAATGACAGATATAATCTATTGTTCTCTGTTAGAGACATGTAAATGAGAGATATACTCCATTGTTCTCCGTTAGAGACATGTAAATGAGAGATATCGTCTATTGTTCTCCGTTAGAGACATGTAAATGACAGATATACTCCATTGTTCTCCGTTAGAGACATGTAAATGAGAGATATACTCCATTGTTCTCCGTTAGAGACATGTAACATCTTCATGTGTGTTGAAAATCAAGTGTCTTTGCATTGATTTCTAACACGTCACCCGTGGCTCGACATCCACCTAGTATCAAAATCCAACACCGGTATCGATATTGGCGTATCCCCGATTCTTATTTATCCTCTACGATATTTGAATATGAATTCATTGCCTTTGACGGGACAGTGTGTATAGAAAAACAGTGATGGGACTCCCTCAAAAAGATACAATATGGTATTTAACATTATTGGAGTTCATATTGGACTTCAAACTGGTTGAAAATGAATCATTTGGGTGGGCACACAGCACAAGGTTTTAATTGGCAGGGGAAAACTTGTCTTGTTTTCTTACGCGTTCTTTCATGACTGGACCATTTGACGTCTATAATCCCTGCCCTGCGTTCTGTGTGTCTCTCTCCACTGCGTTTCTTTCCCACCTGTCCATCTGCTCGCTGTCTCTAAGCTCATCAACGGCGTGGTGCTTCTCATCCTGCTCACGGCCCTCGGTGACCCCGACCAGCACCACCTGACCAGCGCTGAGCTCGCTAATGACGTGGACGTCATGGACGACGCCAGTAAGTAGCCTGTCGCGGGTCTATATACGCGTTACATCACACTCCCAACAGGCAAGACTCCAGTAAGTAGCGGGTCTATACGCTTTACATCACACTCCCAACAGGCAAGACTCCAGTAAGTAGCGGGTCTATACGCTTTACATCACACTCCCAACAGACAAGACTCCAGTAAGTTGCGGGTCTATATACGCGTTACATCACACTCCCAACAGACAAGACTCCAGTAAGTAGCAGGTCTATTATGTATTAGATCACGCCTATGGGTGGTTGTTAGACCCCCATAGGCGTGATCTAATTTCTATAAGCCACTCTGTCGTGTGATCTAATGCTTTTATACAATGGCCGATTGTATACAATAAACACACATACATTCTTTTTTTGATCTACTTTTTTCTCCCATTTTCTATTTTTCTCCCATCCCAATTTCGTATCATCCAATTCTACCCTCCCCTGTCTCGAACGCTGCCTCCCACAAGCCGGCTGCAATGTGGACTAAGCCTTACATCACGTCTCCCCTCCGGTACTCGAGGAAGCAGCAGTCGCATCTTTTCACCTGCACAGTGCGATCTCTCAGCGTCGGGGGTCTGCGTTTTGGAGGGCATGCAGCCCCCGTCGCTTCCTGATTCTGCTGTGCAGGCGCACCAACCGACCTGTAGGAGTCGCTGTCCACAACGTCCGATCAGCTTCCCACCCCCTAATACTGCCAATTGTATTAGTATGAACGACCAGCCAAGCTGATAGCAATGCGGAGAGCTGGGCTCGAACCCAGCGTCTCCTGCATTGGTGGTGAGCACATTGCCCACTGCACCACCTAGCCGCCCTATAAACACACATTAATTGAAGATTTATTGACAACCATCCGCAGAAAAAGTAGTTCCCAAAAAAAAAAAGAGAGAAGTTGCCTTCATGTGGAAGCAGCTCGGAAGTGCATCCAGCTGTTCTCAGTAACACATCCAACAAACTAACACATCCAATTGTCTCTCAACTAAGACATCCAACAAACTAACACATCCAACTGTCTTTCAACTAAGACATCCAACAAACTAACACATCCAACTGTCTTTCAACTAAGACATCCAACAAACTAACACATCCAACTGTCTTTCAACTAAGACATCCAACAAACTAACAAATTAACCTACTTTCTATAGAACTTCATTATTAGATGCTTCTTTTTTTTATCCACTTTTTCTCCCATTTTCTATATTTTCTCCCATCCCAATTTCGTATCATCCAATTCAACCCTCCCCTGTCACGAACGCTGTTTCTTGCCTCCCACAAGCCGGCTGCAATGTGGACTAAGTCATACATAGCACAAGTCCCCAGGGGTGCAGTGCTGGGCATACGCGGACAAACAACGTTTGGGCTTCGTCACTGAGGCCGAAGTGCGTGCATCCTATTATTATGCAAAGTCTAGGTGATAAGTGCCGGCGCGACGACACAAAAATGACTCGTCGCGCCGTATACCCCGGCCGCCGGCACTTATCACCGGTCCTAGACTTTGCATAATAATAGGATACCGACAACCAAATACAAGCCCTGTAGGTGTGGTGGGGGGTTGCTTAATCTCCCGACTGGAAGGATATCATCTGTTCTGTGCGCAACCGAGGGAACATGTATGCGCGTGCACGCGGGCGTTTGGCCTTCGCCCATATTACGACTGCACCCCTGCAAGTCCCCTCCGGTACTTGAGGTAACAGCAGTCCCATCTTTTCACCTGCGCAGCTCGATCTCTCAGTGGCGAGGAGTAACGCGTGGGAGGCTCACGCTGCCCCCGACACTTCCTGATTCTACTGCGCAGGTGCACCAACCGACCTGTAGGAGTCGCTGTCCACAACGCCCGATCCCCACCCATCAGTTTCCCACCCCCTAATACGGCCAATGTGTATTAGTACGGACGACCAGCTAAACTGAAAGCAAATGTGGAGCGCTGGGCTCGAACAGGCAAGCCCAGCGTCTCCAGATTTCGTGGCGAGCGCCTTGCCCACTACGCCACGTAGCCGCCCCATTATTAGATGCTTCTATAGAAAGTAGGTAAAACAAAACAAAAAAAAAAGTTTTCTTTGCCCTATAGGAGGGAATTCTTTTTTTTCTAAACCTACTTTCTATAGAAGCAGCTGGGAGGTGCACTGTTTTAAGTGAGCGTGGGTTATTGAATTGATTGATTGATTGATTGATTGATTGCTAATTTTATTACTGTCCGCCTTGTTTCCAACTGGTTAAGCTTGGTGACTCTTTCGAAGTCCCTCTCTTTCGAAGTTGGTTATGCTTAGAGTTTGGAATCAGGGCTGGTGGTCTATCGCCCTGCTCTAAAGATAAACTCTAAGCATAACCAACTTCGAAAGAGAGCGACTTCGAAAGAGTCGCCAAGCTTAACCAGTTGGAAACAAGGCGGACAGTAATAAAATGTGCAATTAATCAATCAATCAATCAATTTGCGCGATATTTATTTTGTTCCACAATGACTCATGACCCACCAATTACATAATCCAACATTGTGTAAGAAACGAACACATTCGCCGTGACAGAATCGTTTTTGATTTAGTCGTTATGACGCTGTCAACATATTCATTCGTAAGGTTATTGTCCGTCATCTTGCTTTCACTTCTAAATCCACGACTGGCGGATTGATCGTAATTCGGTTGTGGGCGGGTTCTAGGACCAAGAGCGTGGAGTTATGACAAATAACCATGTGTAACTTGACTGTTTTAGCCAATCAGAATCGAGAAATTTGCATGCCATTGTATAATACGCTTTACATCACACTCCCAACAGACAAGACTCCAGTAAGTAGCCTGTAGCGGGTCTATACACTTTACATTAACCCTTTCACTGCCACACGACAGAAGGTTAACCCTTTACTATCACACAACCGACGGTCGCCGGGTTAACCTTTTGCTTACTCCTACTCTCTGCTCACTCCTACTCTCTGCTCACTCCTACTCTCCGCTCACTCCTACTCTCCGCTCACTCCTACTCTCCGCTCACTCCTACTCTCTGCTCACTCCTACTCTCTGCTCACTCCCACTCTCCGCTCACTCCTACTCTCCGCTCACTCCTACTCTCCGATCACTCCTACTCTCTGCTCACTCCTACTCTCTGCTCACTCCTACTCTCCGCTCACTCCTACTCTCTGCTCACTCCTACTCTCTGCTCACTCCCACTCTCCACTCACTCCTACTCTCTGCTCACTCCTACTCTCTGCTCACTCCCACTCTCCACTCACTCCTACTCTCTGCTCACTCCTACTCTCCGCTCACTCCTACTCTCTGCTCACTCCTACTCTCCGCTCACTCCTACTCTCCGCTCACTCCTACTCTCCGCTCACTCCTACTCTCTGCTCACTCCTACTCTCCGCTCACTCCTACTCTCTGCTCACTCCTACTCTCTGCTCACTCCTACTCTCCGCTCACTCCTACTCTCCGCTCACTCCTACTCTCTGCTCACTCCTACTCTCCGCTCACTCCTACTCTCTGCTCACTCCTACTCTCCGCTCACTCCTACTCTCTGCTCACTTTTACTCTCCTCTCACTCCTACTCTCTGCTCACTCCTACTCTCCGCTCACTCCTACTCTCTGCTCACTCCTACTCTCCGCTCACTCCTACTCTCCGCTCACTCCTACTCTCTGCTCACTCCTACCCTCCGCTCACTCCTACTCTCCTCTCACTCCTACTCTCCGCTCACTCCTACTCTCTGCTCACTCCTACCCTCCGCTCACTCCTACTCTCTGCTCACTCCTACTCTCCGCTCACTCCTACTCTCTGCTCACTCCTACTCTCCGCTCACTCCTACTCTCCTCTCACTCCTACTCTCCGCTCACTCCTACTCTCTGCTCACTCCTACTCTCTGCTCACTCCTACTCTCTGCTCACTCCTACTCTCTGCTCACTCCTACTCTCTGCTCACTCCTACTCTCCGCTCACTCCCACTCTCTGCTCACTCCTACTCTCCGCTCACTCCTACTCTCTGCTCACTCCTACTCTCCGCTCACTCCCACTCTCTGCTCACTCCTACTCTCCACTCACTCCTACTCTCTGCTCACTCCTACTCTCCGCTCACTCCTACTCTCCGCTCACTCCTACTCTCTGCTCACTCCTACTCTCCGCTCACTCCTACTCTCCGCTCACTCTCTGCTCTCTGCTCACTCCTACTCTCCGCTCACTCCTACTCTCTGCTCACTCCTACTCTCTGCTCACTCCTACTCTCCGCTCACTCCTACTCTCCACTCACTCCCACATCATAAAATAATATGAAAAGCTCCACAGCTTCACACCCCCACAGCCGCTAGACCGTTAACCTGGTAAATCATTCATAACGGTGTTCTACCAGGCCTGTCCGTAGCCTAATAACACACAGTAGGAATAGTAGGAATGGTCTCTAACTACACACCGTCAAGATTCAAGAGTTTTATTATATCTATTTATACATACACGAGACATGCAGTGAAATGTAGGTGGTCATGCCCGCCTTGATTGTGCAAAAATACAAACAATAAAATACAAAATAGACATGATAGACCAAAAAATTATAATACGAATAAAATACAGTACTAAACGTAAAAAGTAATAATACTATACAAATATACAGTGGATTTAGAATATAAAATAATATGTGCAAAGATGTATACAGTAGTCTTTT
This sequence comes from Notolepis coatsorum, assembly GCF_963971535.1. Taxonomy (NCBI): domain Eukaryota; kingdom Metazoa; phylum Chordata; class Actinopteri; order Aulopiformes; family Paralepididae; genus Notolepis; species Notolepis coatsorum. Next base: position 6,635,937 of record NC_140183.1, on the reverse strand, counting down.
AAAGTGACCTTTTTTTGTAGTGTCTTATTTATGTATGTAGGGGTGTGTGAGAGGGTGTAAGTGAATGAATGAATGAATGACTTTATTTGACAATATAAAAATAACATGTGACAGAAAGCACAGTCAGGAGATACTGCCAAGGATGAACACAAAAAAGCTCAGAGCTTATTTCCATTGTGGTCCTTGTAGGGGGGTGGGGGAACGAGATGCTTCATGCATCATACAGACATGACATCACAACACATCACACAATACCATTTACCATTTATATACATAACAGACTCATAAACATGCAAGGGTGCCTTTTTGCTGAGTGTCTAGGTTAATTATAGTCCCTTTTGAGCCATGTCTTCAGGCTGGACTTGAATCTAACAGCATTGACTACGGTTTTCAGGTCACTGGGCAGACTGTTCCAATAGACAGCTGCTGAATACAAAAATGACTCCTTACCCATACAGCTCCTGAATCTGACTGGCACAAAGTCAGTTGAGCTACGCCTAGTTGGGTATGCATGGGTGTCCCTGATTCGGTTGAAGTAGTTGTTGAAGTACACTGGCACTACCCCGTGCACGATTTTGTGAACTAGGCACATCCCTATTTGGTTGACTCTGTCTTCCACCTTTAGCCATCTCATGTTCTCAAAGTGTGATGGGTCAAGGTGGGTTCGGGCAGGTAGCCTTAGTATTACCCTGATTAGCTTGTTTTGTGATGTCTGTAGTTTTATTTTCTGACTTTTGGGGGCTCTACATCCTCTGGCCGCCTCAGACCTACTCCTATCCGAGCTCCGGGAGGGTCATCAAAGAGAAGCCGGCTATTCTCAGTCCTCGCTCCACAATGGTGGAACGAACTTCCCACCACAGTCAGGACAGCAGCCGAAACACGACCAATTTTCTGCCGTTGACACTTCTTCAATTAATATCTAAAAAAAAAAGTAAAGAAAAATAACCTTCTTACTGCTGTCTTATACTATCATGCACTCTTCCTACTATACTAATATGTCTTTATTACTACAGTATGCACTCAACATGTCTGTCGCTGCTTCCTGTCCACATGTCTGTTGCTGCTTCCTGTCCACATGTCTGTTGCTGCTTCCTGTCTGTTGCTGCTTCCTGTCCACATGTCTGTTGCTGCTTCCTGTCTGTCGCTGCTTCCTGTCCACATGTCTGTTGTTGCTTCCTGTCCACATGTCTGTTTCTGCTTCCTGTCTGTTGCTGCTTCCTGTCCACATGTCTGTTTCTGCTTCCTGTCTGTTTCTGCTTCCTGTCTGTTGCTGCTTTCTGTCTGTTTCTGCTTCCTGTCTGTCGCTGCTTCCTGTATGTTGCTGCTTCCTGTCCACATGTCTGTTTCTGCTTCCTGTCTGTCGCTGCTTCCTGTCTGTTGCTGCTTCCTGTCCACATGTCTGTTTCTGCTTCCTGTCCACATGTCTGTCGCTGCTTCCTGTCTGTCGCTGCTTCCTGTCCACATGTCTGTTGCTGCTTCCTGTCCACATGTCTGTCGCTGCTTCCTGTCCACATGTCTGTTTCTGCTTCCTGTCTGTCGCTGCTTCCTGTCTGTTGCTGCTTCCTGTCCACATTCTTCTACCACCATTAGTCCTATATAATATATATTTATATGTTGCAATTGACCTATCTCAAATCCCAATCACAACTGTTGTTTTCGTGGCCATAGCCATCCTTCCAGATAAGCTCTCTTTATTTCATCACGGCCTGACAGTGGCCTGGTTCTGTAAACCCACGTGACATTTTGAGTATAATCACGCCCCGGGAAAGAGATATCCCACTGCCTTGAACGCACATCTGTTCTTTGTGCTGGGTTATGTAACTGTTTAAAGGACGCAATGATTCAGACTGTGTGACGTACGGAATATTAAAGTGTGAATTCGGAGTATACATTTGTGTTATGATTTCAGTCAGTGAAACATTGAACACATTGAGATAGATTTGCTTGTTGAATTGAATTTGTTCCCTAATAGCGGAGCCTCAAGCTTTATATAGTGGTGGAGTCCATCGTTATGTAACAGGATGACGTGATGATGTGGGTCTAGGCTGATGTGACTGAGGTGAGCTGAGGTCCTGGCAGAGCGGTGCTTCATACAGCTGCCATCCGGACTCTCAGGTCCTGGCCTGGCAGACCGGTGTTTCAATTTAACTAGTTAATTAATTGTAAGCATTTTTTATTTCTTTTATTTTTTTTACTTACATTTTTATTAACATTATTCAACTTACAACATTTAAACAGGAAACTGAAACAAAACAAAACATAAAACTATACAACAATACAGTGACATGGGGACATTGAGCTATTTACATTTTGATTTCCCATTCTGTCGTTCCCTTTCCTCCCGTATTCCTCCTGTATTCCTCCCACTTTTCCCACTTTGACCCCACTTTGGTTGGGTGAGGGCTGTACATTGGAGGTGGGGGGGGGGGGGGGGGGTTGGGTAGGGGACACACACACATTTTACACTGTACATTGGAATACTGACAAAGCCTTACTTGGTCATTTACTGTACAACTAGGTTAGGACATTTGTAGGGGCCAGTTTCGAATTGCAGTCTCACGTAGGTGTTTTTTTAGAGTGTTTTTGAAAGTGGGTAGTGATTCACATTCCTTTACAGCTTTAGGTAGGGCGTTCCACATTGATGTGGCATAATTGCGAAACGTGTTTAGTCCCTTGTTTGAGCCGAATCTGGGTTTTACATGATTTGTGGAGCTCCCTCTGGTGTTGTGATCGTGGTATTCACTGACCTTTGGGAAGTATTTTGACATGTACATGGGTACCTTGGTCGCGTAGTGTATCTTGTAGACCAGGCCCATTGCAAGTTGCTGTACTCTGTCGTCTACTCTAAGCCATCCTAGGTTGTCAAAGTGGGCAGGGGTGAGGTGGGTTCTAGGAGTTAGGTCAAGCAGTAGTCTGACTAGCTTGTTTTGAGATGTTTGTAATTTGGTTTTTAGTGCCTTTGAGGTGCTTTGGTACCATGAGGTGCAAGCATAGTCGTAGTACCCTTGAATGAGTGCTCCTGCTAGAGTCTTCAGGGTATTCTTGTTTACCAGAGAGGAGATCCGGTACAAGAATCGCGTTCGTTGGTTGACTTTTTTTATTACATTGGATGCCATTTTGTCACAGGAAAGATTAGCCTCTAGGATGGAACCCAGGTAGGTAATTTCATCTTTCCTTGTGATAATATTGTCACCCACTGCAACCGAGAAGCCGTCGGTCTTGCTGAGTTTGTTATTTGAACCGAAGAGAATGGACTCTGTTTTGCCCATGTGTAATGATAGTTTGTTGTCGGCGAGCCATATGCAGATTTTGCCTAGTTCCGAGCTGAGGGCTTTTTCAACCTGTAACTTGTTCTTGTCAGAGACCAGCAGGGCTGAGTCGTCCGCAAACAGGAACAAGTTGCAGTCACAAGCTGACGACATGTCATTTGCATAAATTAGGAATAGTAGCGGTCCTAGTATGCTTCCTTGTGGAACACCACAGCTCACTGTGAGGGGGGGGGGATAGGGTACCGTTTACTTCCACCATCTGTTCCCTCCCCTCCAGGTAGGATTGTATCCAGCTCACTGATAAACTATCAAAACCAATTGCTTTTAGCTTGTCAATCAGAATGGTGTGATTGACAGTGTCGAAGGCCTTTTGTAGGTCCAGCATGACCATGCCGCAGTATTTGCCCGCGTCCACCTCTTGTTTGATGTGGTCGTTCAAATAGAGAAGGCATGTGTCCGTGGAGTGGGATGTTCTGAAGCCAGATTGGAATTCGTAGATTAGATTTTTTTCCGCGAGGTACTTTTCGATCTGTTCGTATACTATTTTTTCCATGACTTTCGAGATGGATGTAAGGATAGAAACAGGGCGGTAGTTACCCGGGTCTAATTTGCTGCCCTTTTTGTGCAGGGGTGTTACTCTCGCAATTTTGAAGTCCTTGGGGACGTGTCCCTGTTTTATGGAGAGGTTTATTATGTGTGTGATGACTGGGGTGATGGCTGCTGCTGAGTCTCTGAGGAATTTGGAGGGGATGTTGTCATGGCCAGTGGCCTTGTTTGGTTGGAGGGCGCTCAGTTTTTTGAGTACCTCATCTGTAGTTACCATTTCCAGTTTGAAGTCGTCTTTGTGGACGCCTAGGTTCTTGTAGTATGCTACTATGTGTTCTACCCCATACTGCCCTGAGTGGGAGGGTAGTTTGTTTACCAGTGTTGTGGCTATGTTTGTGAAGAAAGTGTTTAAGTAATTGGCTACATCCAGCTTGTCTGTGATGAGCGTGTTGTCCGTCTTTATGTTTATGTTTGAGAACCTGGTTTTAAGTTTTTTACTGCAGCCTAGTTGATTGTTGAGTAATTTCCAAAGTTCACGTGGTTTATTTTAGTTTTCCTCGGTTTTGTCATTGATGAATTTTTTTTTAGCAGTTTTGATCATGGAGTTTACGTCATTTCTTAGTCTGTTTCTTTCTAGTTTGAGTTCAGTCACGTGGTCTTGGAGTTCACTGCTCGTGCTTTTGGTAAGCTTTGACTGGCTTTTACGAAACTCAGAGCATTTTTTGTCTCTGGCTTTCATAGCGGTCAGTATTTCAGTGTGCATCCATGGCTCAGCGCGATTTTTTACCCTGGTGGTTCTTAGGGGGGCCATGTTGTTTCAAGTTTCAAGTTTCTTTAATAGTTGTCATACAGAAGTACAGAATACTTTTGTACAAAATGCTTCTTACTGTTGCGCTCCAGAGACTGTGCAAGACAAGATAAGTATGAAATAAAAACATAGTAAAATTAGAAGTAAAAAAAAGAGGTCACAGTGTTCAGTTTAGACATATGTACAATGTTCGATGCAGAATAGACGTAGTTATCATACAATATACAATACTGTGCAGTGTACTAATATACAATACTATATAGTGCAAGGCAGAAATGGAGAAATGGGACGAGGTGCAATTTAGGTACAATTCACAGTAGGTGTACGAGTTGTAGTGCAAATCCTTTATCAATAAATATAAAGTGTAAGTGTGTTTGTGTGATCTAAAGTGTGGAGAGTGGGTGCTGCAGTGTGTTGTTTGTTTGAGTGAGTGTGTGCGTGTGGGTGTGTGTGCTGTGTGCATTTGATGGTTGTTGCATAGTGATTATTGTTCGTTTAGCGATTATTGTTCGTTTAGCAGCCTGATGGCCTGGGGATAGAAGCTTCTTCTGAGTCTTTCTGTGCTCGCCTTAAGACTCCGGTATCGCTTGCCTGACCGCAGCAGTTCAAAGAGGCAGTTGTTCGGGTGGCTCGAGTCCTTAATAATTCTCTTAGCCTTCCCCTTGCACCGCTTGTTGTAAATGTTCTGGAGGGTGGGAAGCCCCCCTCCAATTGTGCATTCGGCTGAACGTGTCACTCTTTGTAGTCTGCTACGGTCTTGTGCAGTGCTATTCCCAAACCAGGAGGTGATGTTGCCGGTCAGGATGCTCTCTATTGTACATGAGTAGAAGTTCCTAAGGATCTTCTGACTGACTTGGAACTTCCTTAGGCGCCTGAGGAAGTAGAGGCGTTGTCGTGCCTTCTTCACAACACTGTCAATGTGTGTGGTCCATGTCAAGTCCTCGGATATGTGGGCTCCGAGGTACTTGAAACTGTTCACTCTCTCAACCGGTGCCCCGTCGATGCTGAGGGGGCTGTAGTCCTTGACCCCCGACCTCCTGAAGTCCACAATCATCTCTTTTGTTTTGCTGACGTTCAGGGAGAGGCAGTTCTCCTGACACCACTGTGACAGGTTCTCTACCTCTTCCAGGTAGGCCCTTTCGTCGTTGGCAGAGATCAGGCCCACCACTACTGTGTCATCAGCAAATTTGATGATGGTGTTGTTGTTCCGCTGTGCTACGCAGTCATGTGTGTACAGGGAGTAGAGGAGGGGGCTCAGAACACAGCCCTGGGGGGCCCCTATGTTGAGCGTGATGGATGAGGAGGTGCAGTTGCCGGCTCTTACCACCTGGGGTACCTGTTGTTTAGTATTGATGAAAATTTGGTTTTGAAGCCAAGCCAAGTTTCTTCAACCAGTGTACCATTGAGTTCATCTGACCAGTCCAGACTCTCCAGTTCAAGGTTAAAGGCCTCGCTAGAGTAGGTTTTGAGGTCTCTAGATGTGACTGTTTTGTGACAGCCAGCCTTTAGTTTTAGCTTTTTGCGGGTACAGAATATCATATAATGATCACTTAACACACATGCTATAACCCCTTTATTGGAGATCTTGGACTTGTCAGAAGTCAGTATGAGGTCAATGGTAGTCTGAGTTGATTCACATATCCTTGTGGGTTGGGTGATTAGTTGGCTGAGGCCGTGCAGATCACAAAACCTATTGAAGGATTTGAAGACGGGTGCATCTTTTTGTTGCATATCCGTCCGTGTTCCAATCCCCAATAAGAATTTTTTCCGCATCCTCAGCTCCAGCTAAGCACACATCCAGAGTATCATAAAAGCCAGTTTGTGTAAGTCTCTCCATCTCATAAATGTCCTCTACGACCCCCAGCCACTGTTCCTTTGTAGGTGGGTCCTCTTCATGCCATGTTCTAGTTATTGTTTCCTTACTCAGTTACTGGCTACCAGTAGTGTCTTAATTGTAAGCATTTTACACCTGCTTTGTATTGAATGTGTGTTTTGAACACTTGTGTTTGTTCCAGATATGTGCATCGCCTCTGCCGTCTCCCTGCTGATGATACTGATCTGTGGCATGGCAACCTATGGTGCATACAAGGTACGCTGCTCTGTGGCATGGCCACCTATGGTGCATACAAGGTACGCTGCTCTGTGGCATGGCCACCTATGGAGCATACAAGGTACGCTGCTCTGTGGCATGGCCACCTATGGTGCATACAAGGTAAGCTGATCTGTGGCATGGCAACCTATGGAGCATACAAGGTAAGCTGATCTGTGGCATGGCAACCTATGGAGCATACAAGGTAAGCTGATCTGTGGCATGGCCACCTATGGAGCATACAAGGTAAGCTGATCTGTGGCATGGCCACCTATGGAGCATACAAGGTAAGCTGATCTGTGGCATGGCAACCTATGGAGCATACAAGGTACGCTGCTCTGTGGCATGGCCACCTATGGTGCATACAAGGTAAGCTGATCTGTGGCATGGCAACCTATGGAGCATACAAGGTAAGCTGATCTGTGGCATGGCAACCTATGGTGCATACAAGGTAAGCTGATCTGTGGCATGGCCACCTATGGAGCATACAAGGTACGCTGCTCTGTGGCATATATATATATATGTTGCAATTGACCAATTGATCAGTCTCAATAATTCCTTTCAAATGATGATTTACTGTTTCGGTAATGTTTGTTAAAGTATGGATGGGCCATGGATAGTAGTACTATACTTCTTCTGTGAGCTGGAGTCCCAGGATGAGACTAAACATCCCCATTAGAGTCACGACGAGCCAAAACACCGGAAGCAGCCGTGATTTATAGGCTTGGTGTCGGGGTCTGACCCCCAGTGGGAAGGCTCTCGTGAGAACTCCCCTAAGTGCCTGATTTATGCCCAGACTGCTGTTTTAACACTTTCAGTGCCAGCCATTAGACGAAGCCGTCTGTAGCGACGCCACCACTAGATAGATAGGGATCCGTCACCTTGTTTGTAGAGCTATAACTATATTCTATAATATAGCTATGGATACAATACTATGGCCCATTTGACATCACCTATCTATCGTTCAATATGTGAAAAAGAGATAATTTTTCCATCCATACGTTCCCGTGTTATACCGTGGTGAATATAAGTATGGTTTTCAAGTGGTCTAGGGTAATTCATGAAATGCTGAGTTATAGCCCTACACGTCAATTCCACTATAGACAGTGCCATTTCTTGCCTATATCATAGGTATTATGTCCATCATGAATGCATGAAAGGGGGGGGGGGGGGGGGGCGTTTCTGATTATTTGATTGTCAGTAACGGCATTCGTATTGAACACTAAAAACGGTTATCAGCCCGATCGGTATGAAAGCATTGCAGGATCAAGCAAAAATTTACGTCAGATCGTTCTTACCTGTGATCGGGAGTATTCCAAAAATAATATTCCAATGGACCTATCTCAAACCCTGCCCTCTTTTCTTGATCCTCCAATCACAACTGTCGCTTACCTCGGACAAGCAAAGTTTGTCCGAGGTAAGCGACAGTTGTGATTGGAGGATCAAGAAAAGAGGGCAGGGTTTGAGATAGGTCTATTGTTTGATCGCCATCTGGTACATCCAATGTCCATTTGGCCCACGGCATAATCCACAACAACATATCGATCGGGGATATTTGACGCGTGTCAATGGAACCGGGACCACCGCTTGCCTCGGCCGACAAAGAAAAATTTAACCTGAGACATTTGGCCGTCCCACAGGGGAAAATACAAGGTTACAAAGGGTGCTCAATACGGCCGTCTAGCGGGATACGGCCGGTATTGCACCTTGGGGACCTCAGACTCATTCCATATGGTAACAACAGGCTCCCTGGGTGGATAATGAATAAAAATATTGAAAAAAAGGAAAAACTACCCAGAAACGACTTAAGTCGTTTTTGGCACTGAACGACTTAGGCCCAGAAACGACTTAACTCGTTTTTGGCACCCAAAGTATTAAGAGCTCAGCTTCATCCTCTACTCTCAGATACTGTACATCAGCCTTCCTCAATTCTGTAAACGTTGTTATACAAGACATTAAACATTATATAAACATTACTTTCCTACCATGCATAGTATAACCGCCCATATAGAAAGTAGTGCAGTACCTTGTTACATTACTGGTATCACTCCGCCTTGTTGGCCTTCATTAATTCACTATATTATAACCACCTGTCGCATTGTAACTGCTACACATGTTCTGCTTGCTAGTGTAGCAGGGTGGATTATCCCTGCTTTATGGGAGTGGTTGTACACGGCCACCTGGTAGAGGGACGCAGCAGAGCTGAGTCTAGCTGAACCCCCGACTTTAGGCCAGGAATGTCGAAATGGAGGTCGATAAGCAGGAGCGGATGGGGCCTAGGATTCACTTACCTAGGGATGGTACTCTGGTCCTTATTGCCCTCCAGGGCGATCAGCAGTAGCTCCCCACACACCCCCACTTCCCCCAATACTTCCTTAGCCCTCCCACACCTGATGGCAGTAAGATGGATAATGTTTTCGCTCCCCAAAGCAGTACCCTTCCTTATATGACCTGTAGAGACCTTTAACAATGAATTATGGACAGAGGTGGGGAAAGGGTTAAATAATGATGAGCATTACCCGGGCAAAAAGGGTTAAAACACAGACTCAGTAACAGACACACACAGTGCTCCCATTTACATCTCCTTTTATATAGCCTGGTTCAAGGTACATGGGTATTACTCAATTCACTATTTGTATACGCTATGTTCTCACAGGCACCTAGTGCTCTCACTCTACAATACACATGGAGGAAAGTTATTCCCAAAATGGGCACCTTGTGCTCTCTCTATTATTACAGACACAGTAAGAACCTCTTCCCTTTAAGGGTTATCTACTGCTCCGCTTCGCGGTAGGGGAGAACCAGGTAAAGGGTAAAGGAGTTCAATGGGAATTTGATAAAAGAACACACATATTATTACACTCAAAAGAAATCAATAGTGGGCCCACATTTAGCACATAAACCCCTATATAAAGCCGGCTGTAATGGTTGGGGCACCCCTTTTACACTGCTACTCCAGTGTGCATTCAAAGCACTGTTTATCTTCACTCTATAGAGCTCGCTCCACACAGTGTACTGTCTACCGAACACGTCTCAACACTCCGAACACTGCTACTTATCCAAGATGGTGGGCCCAAACTCAGCACCGCTAGTCCGGGTGCTAAGATGGCAGACGGAGATCCCGCGATAACAGCCAGCGGGCGGAGTGGGTGCTGGGGCAGGTGCTGTTGGCAACGGCTTGAAGAGGCTGGAGGGGTGTGCAGTGTAGTGGCGTCCTCTGCTGGGCTGAAGAGGGGGTTCGTCGCGCGTTCTAATACTGTAATGCTCGCCTGAACACAGCTAAACTGCGGGTCGTATTGCACCCTCCTACTATGACGCCTATATACACAGCTACCGCGAGGTGACCAATGGCTATCACCTGGTCTTCAGCTCTCCTCGACGGGTGAAGCCTTCACAGTGTCTCTGGCTCATTAGCCAAACGCTAAGCTACCGCATATACTTCTGGGATAACCCGTTTTGTAGCAAAGCCCATTCCTTTATCCGGCGCATTAATCAACCGCTCAACTATCGCATGTATTTCTGGAATAACCCGTTTGGTAGCAGAGTATATTCCACGCACGCTCGCTTCACTGGTGCTCTCCGGTGCGGACGACTGTCCTCGTCTCTGTCCCACGCCGAAGAGAAAGCCACTCCCGTTGCACCTTGCGATGATCGATTTCTTCTTCTCTTGATATCCTTCCTGCCCCGCGAGCACCACCACCGCCTGCCGGCACTTGTAATCCTGTCTCCCTTGGAGGATCAACGAGCAGCCAGTTAAGGGAGGGATGATCAAAGAGAACCGCACGTTAAATGTCCACAACGTCCTCGTAAACACGGGGAATGCAAAAGATCACGTTAGCAAATCTGAATAATAGCCAGACATATTCAGGTTGCTACACTAGCTACAAAGTAACAAGTGTTATCCTCCTTTGCGGAGTACCAAGAAATGGTATCAAAACCCAAAGCTTGTGCATTTATGTTTAACGGATCTGACCCTTTAGCTCAGCTGGTTAGTGTAAACTACTAACGAGTCGGTCGCAGTCAACCAGCACCTGCCAACGTGTCTGACCCTTTAGCTAAGCTGGTTAGTGTAAACTACAGTCAACCAGCACCTGCTAACGGGTCTGACCCTTTAGCTCAGCTGGTTAGTGTAAACTACAGTCAACCAGCACCTGCTAACGGGTCTGACCCTTTAGCTCAGCTGGTTAGTGTAAACTACAGTCAACCAGCACCTGCTAACGGGTCTGACCCTTTAGCTCAGCTGATTAGTGCGGCCACCCGAGGATCCTATGGTCCCAGGTTCAAATCCACTCGATTACAGCAATAACACACCTGTGCCAATACCCATGACGTTGTAGCCCTCCCTCTCGTACTGCACACGCTACCGCTTGATTAACACCTAACCTGTCTGTTGCAGCTCCACGCAGCCTGGATCATTCCCTTCTTCTGCTACCAGATGTTTGACTTTGCTCTGAACGCCCTGGTTGCTGTCAGCATCCTGGTCTACCCCAACACCATCCAGGACTACATCCAGCAGCTGGTGAGAAGCTCAATCAATGGCCATAGTGACACTTGCTCACTTTAAACACTATTTTTTATTTTTTTTGAATAATGTTTTTTATTTTCCCTTTTTTTACATGAAACAAGACAAACAATACAGTAACAGTAATAATCAACGATAAATCACAGGACAATAACAGAAATAATAATAACAATAATGACAGTCCAGTAATTAAATCAGAATGAAAGTAGACTAAAAGACATAAAAATAATAAATACAATACCATGGGCTCTTGCTCGCTCCCCCCCCCCCCCCCCCACAGGACCCCCACGTGGGCTATACATCCACTACTTCATTCAACATCAGAAAACTCCAAATTTATGTGCGTTCCTTTATCTTCTCCACCACAGCTACCCAGACTGCTATGCTGGCTTCATTAACACCTAAAATTCGTGCTGTAGATATCTCTAGATAAATCACATCGAGATAGGTGAGAATCCATACCTTCGGGCACATTTTATCCGGTTGAATCCAGCGTGACGCTATCAACTTTTTGGCAGCTGTAAGACCCTCACTTTAAACACTCACCTTTAACATTCACTTTCAACACTTTTGAACACTACACCATATTTGTATATATTTATTACAAAAAGATGTGCACTACATCCATACCTCATTTTAGCATTTTTGCATTTAAAAAAAAGTTTGCATTTTATACCTCATTGTTTGTATTTTGTACTTTTTAGGTTGTACTTTAGTTTGTATATTATGTTTTGTATTGTGTTTGGACTTTATTCTTTTTACGGTATGAATCTCAGGGGGCTCATACACAACCAAGCATTTCACTGTAATGTACATGTACTTTATGTGTACCGTATGTGACAAATAAAACAGAACACATTCTTATTTACAATGGGGACCTGGTGAAAGGCACAGCCTGTTGAGGGACAGGGGGCAGGGGTGAAAGAAATACAGTTAAAACAGAACAAGATGAAAACAAGTTAAAACATGGTGAGACAAACGGAACAAAACAGCCACAGCAGGCAGTTACAGGTGCTAGTTTAGGAGCAGTTACAGGTGTTAGTTTAGGAGCAGTTACAGGTGCTAGTTTAGTAGCAGTTACAGGTGCTAGTTTAGAAGCAGTTACAGGTGTTAGTTTAGGAGCAGTTACAGGTGTTAGTTTAGTAGCAGTTACAGGTGCTAGTTTAGGAGCAGTTACAGGTGTTAGTTTAGGAGCAGTTACAGGTGCTAGTTGAGGAGCAGTTACAGGTGTTAGTTTAGGAGCAGTTACAGGTGCTAGTTTAGGAGCAGTTACAGGTGCTAGTTTAGGAGCAGTTACAGGTGTTAGTTTAGGAGCAGTTACAGGTGCTAGTTGAGGAGCAGTTACAGGTGTTAGTTTAGGAGCAGTTACAGGTGCTAGTTTAGGAGCAGTTACAGGTGCTAGTTTAGTAGCAGTTACAGGTGCTAGTTTAGGAGCAGTTACAGGTGCTAGTTTAGGAGCAGTTACAGGTGTTCGTTTAGGAGCAGTTACAGGTGCTAGTTTAGGAGCAGTTACAGGTGCTAGTTTAGGAGCAGTTACAGGTGTCAGTATAAATGTCCATGATAGTATCCCTGAAAGCGATTTTTGGAGATGCAATTGTCCAATTTTAAACCTTTTTGTAAACTGACCAATTACTGAGTGTGTTTTGGGGACTTCCAGCAGGATGAGATTTGTAGAACGGGTGTTGTACACAGCAGGTGCACATTTGAACAGACTACACGGGTGACAGACCAAGGAGAGTTTTATAACCACGTTTACCCCCAGAGTGTAGGGTCTGCTGCTCATCGACTGTTGTCTTACTGTCTCCTTCCAGCCGGACAACTTCCCTTACAGAGAGGAGATTGCGGCCCTGAGTAACGCGTGCTTGGTCCTCATCGTGCTGCTCTTCATCAGCTGCATCCTGGGCTTCAAGGTAAACTCTATTTAAATCCACTGCACTTTGTATCAGTCCTTAGGATGGTCCTCTCTGTACCAAAGAAGACAATCACACATGTTGATTTTTATCCTTAAGTCATTGCTAGGTAAGCTGCCCTTATATATCTCCAGACTTCTGTCCTTTTATACTTGCTTTTTTAACACCAGACGAGCAGCAAATGGGATGCTTTTAAATGTTCCTTTGATGCAGTCAGAGCTCGGTAAAGCTGCATTCTCCCACTATGCTCCCTTTTTATGGAATACGCTGCAAGTAAAACTTTGTCTAGAGGCACTTCCTGCTTTTAAAGGTATGCTACGATTAGCCCTTTATGAAACATGTAACTGTCTTACCTGATGCTATTGCTGATCTGATTATGCTCCTTGCCACTGCACAAATGGCCTTCTGTATTTATATTTGAATTGTATGTTTTTTGTTTAATGCCCTGTTTTCCTGTTTTATGTTGAAACTTGTTGTGTGCCGTGTTGGTCAGGACTCCCTGGAAGAAGAGATCTTGTATCTCAATGGGACATTCCTGGATAAATAAAGGATAAATAAATAAAAAAAAAATAATAATAATAATAATAATTATTTGTATGTATATTAGTGTCTGTTCATTCCTCAAATGTGTGTGTCTGATAAAGAGATAGGGATATACGTAGATGAAAAGGTATGTGTCTGATATGGATATATTATTAGAAGATTGTATAATTGGTTGTTATGAACATAGATAATGTATATGTAAAAGCTAAATAGTACATTATGCTGTATTGTATTGTGAATTAATTATGAGTAGGTATTGTTGTGTTGTATTATGAATTGATTAGGAGTATGTATTGTTGTATTGTATTATGAATTTGATAAGGAGTATTTATTATTGTTTTAATTGTCTGTATGCCATGTGAATGTTGTGAGTGTATAAAGTCTGTAACTGTATTGTACGTGTTATGGACCCCAGGAAGAATAGCCACAGCACTGCTGTGGCTAATGGGGATCCAACTTAAACTTAAACTTAAACTAGAGGCTCTTCAGTAGCAGTGCTGTCTGTTCAAATTATAGTTAGGGTACATCACTTTTTCTTTTATTATTATTATTATTATTATTATTATTATTATTATTATTATTATTATTATTATTATTATTATTATTATTATTATTATTATTATTATTATTATTATTATTATTATTATTATTATTACTATTACTATTACTGAAAGGACTTATTATGCTATTTCTTTTTATCCTTGCTAGTGGTTATAGTAGGATTGGCTTTTTGGTGATTAAAATAGGGTGGAAATTAACAGGCTTATGTGAGTGATTTATCAGCTATTTATCGGTGTCCTGTGGAACCCTTGTGGTTGTATTTATCTAACAGCCCTTGTGGTTGTATTTATCTACCAGCCCTTGTGGTTGTATTTATCTACCGGCCCTTGTGGTTGTATTTATCTAACAGCCCTTGTGGTTGTATTTATCTACCAGCCCTTGTGGTTGTATTTATCTACCAGCCCTTGTGGTTGTATTTATCTACCAGCCCTTGTGGTTGTATTTATCTACCGGCCCTTGTGGTTGTATTTATCTACCAGCCCTTGTGGTTGTATTTATCTACCAGCCCTTGTGGTTGTATTTATCTACCAGCCCTTGTGGTTGTATTTATCTACCAGCCCTTGTGGTTGTATTTATCTGTACCTGTATCAAAATCAAGAAAAAATACTTGAAATAAGCAAAATTATCTGCCAGTGGAATAAGATAATTCAAGATAATTCTACTCAATATTGGACTTATTGTACCAAATACACGATATTTTCACTTGATAAGATAAAAATGTTTGCAGTCTACAAATATGCAGTTACTTGGGCCTCCAGAGCACTTCTAGCGTCAGTGGACACACCAAAAACATCCTAGCAAATTCACACGCACATGACTCCATGAACATGAATAACCTCCAACAATTCTAAGGTAGTTTTAAGTTATTTATCCGGCAGCGTGCGCTAATATGGATTCCGGCGGCACACGCGCAGCACACGCACAGCACACGCACAGCACACGCGCAGCACAGCACCGCTGTTGAATTTTTTTTCAGGGGAAACACTGCTGTCACATTAGATAAGATTAGATCAAATAATGCAATTATATTTATTCTTTAAGTATAGTCTAGCCAAGGCGGCTACGTGGTGCAGTGGGCAAGGCGCTCACCACGAATACTGGAGACGCTGGGTTCGCCTGTTCGAGCCCAGCGCTCCACATTGCTTTCTGTATAGCTGGTCGTCCGTACTAATACACATTGGCAGTATTAGGGGGTGGGAAACTGATGGGTGGGGATCGGGCGTTGTGGACAGCGACTCCTACAGGTCGGTTGGTGCACCTGCGCAGTAGAATCAGGAAGCGATGGGGGCGGCGCCCCTCCAAAGCGCAGACCCCTGACGCTGAAAGATCACGCCGCGCAGGTGAAAAGATGCGACTGCTGTTACCTCGAGTATCAGAGGGGACTCGTGCTATGTATGGCTTACACGTCCACATTGCAGCCGGCTTGTGGGAGGCAAGAAACAGCGTTCGAGACAGGGGAGGGTAGAATTGGATGATACGAAATTGGGATGGGAGAAAAATAGAAAATGGGAGAAAAAGTGGATAAAAAAAAAAAAAGTATAGTCTAGCCAAAACCCTATCAGCTGATTCACAATAAGTTCCGTATAAGGCTAGAAGCCCAATAGTAACCAAACATTCATTGAAATGGTCAATAGATTTTTTAACCAACAAAGCAACAATAGGACAGTGTAAATACACAGTACACAATGATTGCAATTCTCACTGGGACCTAATGTACAAATTTCACACACGTACAGTTTCACCCCCCCCCCCCCCCACCCACCTACCCAACCCCCCCCTCCACCCCACCTACCAACCTCCTACCTACCAACCTCCTCCAATGTACAGTTTCTTCGCCAAATGTATATACTCTCTTTTTTTAGACTATTTTTGTATCACAAACAGTACTGTATTTGTAAATCTGGTATGTCATAAATGTATAGATGTAGCAGTACTGTCTATCTGTATGTCATGTATGTCATATATATGTTATGATGAATTGAAAATGGGGGACCCTGATGTAAACAAGACGAAAGTCTTTCTCTGGTCTGCATCCCCTTAACAATTGTATGTATTGAGCTGTACTGTATTGTACCCATTCTGCAATCTGTTAATAACATTTTCAATCAATCAATCAATCAATCGTCACACACACATTCCCTTTTGTCCATCGAGTACAACCGTAGATCGCTGACGTCACTTTAAACTTAAAATGGCGGCCTCCATCAGAGCATTCGGCTAACAACATTAGCTTAGCGAACCTGCTACTGTACTTCTATGTGCATAAAGTGTGCTAACAAAATATCACAGCCCCTAAGACTGGGAGCGTTCTAACTCTGAGCCCAACATTATATGAAAAATAAAAAGTCATTACGATCATGCATAAATAATTTAGTCACGTTAGTGTCACATGATCTACATTAACGTGACGTCACGTCTCGTTGTCGTCGGGGGGAAAAGCTTAGTTGACAAACCATATATAGTCATCATTTTCGTTAACAAAATTCACACTGGCTGTAAGGTCATGCTCTGAGGTCACGCTGTAAGGTCACGCTGTGAGGTCAGAAAAGCAGACATGGGGGCGGCTAAGTGGCGCAGTGGGCAAGGCGCTCGCCACTAACGCAGGAGATGCTGGGTTCGAGCCCAGCTCTCGGCGTTGCTACCGGCTTGGCTGGTCGTTCATACTAACACAGCTGTTCCCAAACTTTTTTGGCCGTGCACCCCCGTCACCTCCCGACCTAGCTGAGGCACCCCCCAATGCCCAACAAAAAAATTGGGGAGAAAAAGTGAAAAAAAAAAAAAGCAGACATGGGAGCAAATAGACATCCTGTATTATTATCTATAGATGAATATGAATATGATGTGTCGTCTCATGTATTATTATCTATAGATGAATATGAATATGATGTGTCGTCTCATGTATTATTATCTATAGATGAATATGAATGTGATGTCTCGTCTCATGTATTATTATCTATAGATGAATATCAATATGATGTGTCGTCTCATGTATTATTATCTATAGATGAATATCAATATGATGTGTCGTCTCATGTATTATTATCTATAGATGAATATCAATATGATGTGTCGTCTCATGTATTATTATCTATAGATGAATATCAATATGATGTGTCGTCTCATGTATTATTATCTATAGATGAATATGAATATGATGTGTCGTCTCATGTATTATTATCTATAGATGAATATCAATGGGATGTGTCGTCTCATGTATTATTATCTATAGATGAATATCAATGGGATGTGTCGTCTCATGTATTATTATCTATAGATGAATATGAATGTGATGTCTCGCCTCATGTATTATTATCTATAGATGAATATGAATATGATGTGTCGTCTCATGTATTATTATCTATAGATGAATATCAATATGATGTGTCGTCTCATGTATTATTATCTATAGATGAATATGAATGTGATGTCTCGCCTCATGTATTATTATCTATAGATGAATATGAATATGATGTGTTGTCTCATGTATTATTATCTATAGATGAATATGAATATGATGTGTCGTCTCATGTATTATCTATAGATGAATATGAATATGATGTGTTGTCTCATGTATTATTATCTATAGATGAATATGAATATGATGTGTCGTCTCATGTATTATCTATAGATGAATATGAATATGGTGTGTTGTCTTGCAGGCCTACCTGATAGCCTGCGTGTGGAACTGCTACAGGTACGTGAGCGGAAGAGGCAGCGCGGAGATCCTGCTTTACGTCACGACCAATGACACCACGGTACGTTATTCCACAAGCCTTGGGTTTCCTGAGGCCCGCACGGCTGTGAGGACCGGGGGTTTAAACGGATGGGTTGCACTGAAATAATCATGTGATAATAATAATAATAATAATAATTCTACAGCACATTTACATTTGAGCCTTTTACACCTTTCTGACTGCTCTGCATTTGAAAAGTGTTTGATACAGAAGTCGTAACTATTGGGATGTGGTTTTATGTGCTGCTGGTCTGTGATGTTGTGCTCATGTTCTGTTACACACTAAGGATTGTACCATGTAGTGGGGGACACACTAAGGATTGTACCATGTAGTGGGGGACACACTAAGGATTGTACCATGTAGTGGGGGACACACTAAGGATTGTACCATGTAGTGGGGGACACACTAAGGATTGTACCATGTAGTGGGGGACACACTAAGGATTGTACCAAGTAGTGGGGGACACCTATATGTCCCTATGCCATAAATGTCATGTATGTTGAGTATGTCTTAAATGTCAATATGAAATGAAAATGGGGGACCCTGATGTAAACAAGACAAACATCTTTCTCTGGTCTGCATCCCCTTAACAGTTGTGTGTGTTGAGCCGTGCTGTGTTGTACCCATTCTGCAATCTGTTAAATAAAGTTTTCATTCATTCATCGTTTCTTATTATAACTGTGATCATGCCATTGCTCTGAACTCATCTCTGTAACGTTAAAGTTACTCCGACTCGAAGAGCTGCATATGAGCCTCAACCTGCCAGTTAGTTAGTTTTGATTGATTGATTGAACATTTTATTAACGGATTGCAGAATGGGTACAGTGCAGTACGGCTCAATGCACACAGTTGTTAAGGGGATGCAGACCAGAGGGAGCTCCACAAATCATGTTAAACCCAGATTCAGCTCAAACAAGGGACTAAACACGTTTCGCAATTATGCCACATCAATGTGGAACGCCCTACCCACAGCTGTAAAGGAATGTGAATCACTACCCACTTTCAAAACCACTCTCAAAGAACACCTACGGGAGACTGCAATTCGAAACTGGCCCCTTTAAATGTCCTAACCCAACCCCCCCCCCCAATGTACAGTAAATGACCAAGTATGGTTTTGTCAATATTCCTGTTATGGTTTGTAACCGACCCCAATCGCACAACACAAGACGGGTATGAGAGTAAGCCAAAACAGGGCAAAATATTTATTATTGAACAAAAGGCGGCACAGTCCCTTTAAGGGAAAACACAAAAACACTGGAGTCAAAGAAAATAGGGAAAATGCGGCACTGTGCCTTTAAGAGGCGAACAGGCTAAGGGACTAAGGCTAAGGGACAGGGCCAGGGCAAAATGTCAATGACCAGGACCAGGGGCACTGGAGAGGGGGAACAGGGACAGAGGCCCGGAGAGGCGGGCTGGAGACAGGGACAGAGAACAGGGTTAAGGCCTTGGACAGGGCGAGGGCCAGAGCTGCTTACAGGGATGACAGGGTTCCGACGGCGGAGGCCTGGCACGGAGAACAGGGGCCCGACGGCGGAGGCCTGGCACGGGGACCAGGGGCCCGACGGCGGAGGCCTGGCACGGAGATCCTCCTTGGATGCTGCAGACGGGCAGCGCAGAACACAGGGGTCCCAGGGGACAGGGGCGAAGAGACGCATCCTCCCGTGGAACTAGGAAGCGATGCGCGCCGGCTTGACGTCTGGAGTGGGAGCGCGCCGGCTTGACGTCTGGAGTGGGAGCGCGCCGGCTTGACGTCTGGAGTGAGAACACCACTCCAGGCCTGGCACGGAGATTCCCCTCGGATGCTGCAGACGGGCAGCGCAGAACACAGGGGTCCCAGGGGACCGGGGCGAAGAGACGCATCCTCCCGTGGAAATAGGAAGCGATGCGCGCCGGCTTGACGTCTGGAGTGGGAACACTGGAAAACCTCCCGTAGAGAATTAGAGAGCGTAGACGGCGTCCCACTCCAGGCAAACGGCGACAGGTGGTGAAGTACAGGGGTGGCACGACGTCTCACGGCGGAGACGCGGCAGTAGATTGTAGTAACAAGAACGACCCGACAAGGACTGGAGGGAGGTCCAGGTATTTAAAGCCCTCTGGGGCGCTAATCATAAACGATGACAGCTGTGAAAGGTAGTCCAAGGGTGGGGGCTGGTGAAGAGTAGAGGAGAGTAAATCATCGCAAGGGTGGGGGCTGGTGAAGGAGAGTAGACAGGGAAAGTCCAAAGGTGGGGGCTGGTGAGGTGAGGAGACAGGGAATAAAGGTCCAGGGAACAGGCGAATCCTCACAATTCCAATGTTCAGTTTTGCTTGTACAGTTGTACAGTGTCCCCCCCCCCCACCCCTCTTACCCAACTCTAATGAAAGTTAGAAGAACTCAAAAACACAGCAATTATTTATAATGTATTTTGAAATTAATGAACTACCTCCCCCTGTCTGTGTACATATAAGACCATATGCCTCTAGGGTTCCGTACAGACTGACAGAATCAACCAACCAGGGTCCATATTGTGCAGAAACCAGGATTGTACGCAGTGAAACTATATATACGTAATTATAATTATAAATACGTAGTACAATTTACATAAAAAAAAATCATATTTGTCATCCTCAGTCAGACAGCGAAGCAAACTGGCCGGCATATCATCTTGACTTGATATATATTTTTTTAAATGTCTCGTTTCAAAGCATTACTGAACAAAAGCGGACGTTATTTAAACAAATGGTGACATCTCACTAATGGTTTTATACAGCAGGCTGAAACACTGTGAGAAGCTCACATGTGATATGTTTGCTGCAGTCCCCCCTTCATTCAACTATCGGCGGGAAAAGGCCAACTGTATGGAACACAGTTAGTGGAACACAGTTAGCGGAACACAGTTAGTGGAACACAGTTAGTGGAACACAGTTAGTTAGTGGAACACAGTTAGTTAGTGGAACACAGTTAGTGGAACACAGTTAGTTAGTGGAACACAGTTAGTGGAACACAGTTAGTTAGTGGAACACAGTTAGTGGAACACAGTTAGTGGAACACAGTTAGTGGAACACAGTTAGTTAGTGGAACACAGTTAGTGGAACACAGTTAGTGGAACACAGTTAGCGGAACACAGTTAGCGGAACACAGTGTTAGTTAGTGGAACACAGTTAGTTAGTGGAACACAGTTAGTGGAACACAGTTAGGTAGTGGAACACAGTTAGTTAGTGGAACACAGTTAGTGGAACACAGTTAGTTAGTGGAACACAGTTAGTGGAACACAGTTAGAGGAACACAGTTAGTTAGTGGAACACAGTTAGCGGATCACAGTTAGTTAGTGGAACACAGTTAGTGGAACACAGTTAGAGGAACACAGTTAGTTAGTGGAACACAGTTAGCGGAACACAGTTAGTTAGTGGAACACAGTTAGTGGAACACAGTTAGTGGAACACAGTTAGAGGAACACAGTTAGTTAGTGGAACACAGTTAGTGGAACACAGTTAGTTAGTGGAACACAGTTAGTTAGTGGAACACAGTTAGCGGAACACAGTTAGCGGAACACAGTTAGCGGAACACAGTGTTAGTTAGTGGAACACAGTTAGTTAGTGGAACACAGTTAGTGGAACACAGTTAGGTAGTGGAACACAGTTAGTTAGTGGAACACAGTTAGTGGAACACAGTTAGTTAGTGGAACACAGTTAGTGGAACACAGTTAGAGGAACACAGTTAGTTAGTGGAACACAGTTAGCGGATCACAGTTAGTTAGTGGAACACAGTTAGTGGAACACAGTTAGAGGAACACAGTTAGTTAGTGGAACACAGTTAGCGGAACACAGTTAGTTAGTGGAACACAGTTAGTGGAACACAGTTAGTGGAACACAGTTAGAGGAACACAGTTAGTTAGTGGAACACAGTTAGTGGAACACAGTTAGTTAGTGGAACACAGTTAGTTAGTGGAACACAGTTAGCGGAACACAGTTAGTTAGTGGAACACAGTTAGTGGAACACAGTTAGTGGAACACAGTTAGTGGAACACAGTTAGAGGAACACAGTTAGTTAGTGGAACACAGTTAGCGGAACACAGTTAGTTAGTGGAACACAGTTAGTGGAACACAGTTAGCGGAACACAGTTAGTTAGTGGAACACAGTTAGCGGAACACAGTTAGTTAGTGGAACACAGTTAGCGGAACACAGTTAGCGGATCACAGTTAGTTAGTGGAACACAGTTAGTTAGTGGAACACAGTTAGCGGAACACAGTTAGCGGAACACAGTTAGTGGAACACAGTTAGTTAGTGGAACACAGTTAGTGGAACACAGTTAGCGGAACACAGTTAGCGGAACACAGTTAGTGGAACACAGTTAGTGGAACACAGTTAGTTAGTGGAACACAGTTAGTGGAACACAGTTAGTGGAACACAGTTAGTGGAACACAGTTAGTGGAACACAGTTAGTGGAACACAGTTAGTGGAACACAGTTACAGTTAGTGGAACACAGTTAGTGGAACACAGTTAGCGGAACACAGTTAGTGGAACACAGTTAGTGGAACACAGTTAGTTAGTGGAACACAGTTAGTGGAACACAGTTAGCGGAACACAGTTAGCGGAACACAGTTAGTTAGTGGAACACAGTTAGTGGAACACAGTTAGTGGAACACAGTTAGCGGAACACAGTTAGCGGAACACAGTTAGCGGAACACAGTTAGTTAGTGGAACACAGTTAGTGGAACACAGTTAGTGGAACACAGTTAGCGGAACACAGTTAGTGGAACACAGTTAGTGGAACACAGTTAGTTAGTGGAACACAGTTAGTGGAACACAGTTAGTGGAACACAGTTAGTGGAACACAGTTGGTCTACGGAACACGGTTAGGCCGTGTTCACATCTGAAAGTCCATGGATAGTCCGGACTTTCTGGTAGACCAAATGTGAGAATGATACATTGTTTGATTTTGGTTTGCGTTCACAGAGAGAGAGAGAGAGAGAGAGAGAGAGAGAGAGAGAGAGAGAGAGAGAGAGAGAGAGATACTGTCATTACGCGCGCGGCGCGAGTCTGACTACGGAGCGCACACTGCAATGCACTGTAGGCTACTTTGCTTCCTAGATTAGGTACTATAGTTTGATTGCGTTCACACCAACACATCTTCAAACGAAACGGACTATTGATTTAAAGGGACCATGGTTCACTTAAAACGGACCAAACAGGGTAGGTGTGAACGCGCCCTTAGTCTACGGAACACAGTTAGTGGAACACAGTTAGTCTATGTTACCTTAGACGTTTGCCAAAACCTTTTCCATAATACCTGAAAGTGGGGGGGGACAAAGAATCTTGTTGTCCCCCCTATTCCAGGGACCTTGGACGGAGGGACGGATGAATAAGATTCCATGCTGGCAAAGCAATCATAACCAAGGCTTAGCCACAGTGGGCGTACAGTAGGTGCACATGTGTCTTCTGCTGCTGCTCCCCTGCTGGCCACACACTGTACTGCATTACTGCCTCTCACTTAGACAGACCAGGTCTGGCTGCTGCTCCCCCTGCTGGCCACACACTGTACTGCATTACTGCCTCTCACTTAGACAGACCATGTCGCGTCTAGTTTTGTACCAACGGATTTCCAGTTCCGCGTTCGCGTTCTGCGATCTGATTGGCCACTGACGTTTCTGGTGCGATCTGATTGGCCACTGACGTTTCTGCGTGCGTGCGCTCGGCCAATCAGAGCGCAAAACGGCAACGCGGAAACCGAACAGCGTTGTAGAAGGCATAGACGCAGCCAGACCTGGTCCGTCTAAGTGAGAGGCAGTAATGCAGTACAGTGTGGGCCAGCAGGGGAGCAGCAGCCAGACCTGGTCGCCTGAATACTTTTACCAACGGATTTCCAGTTCCGCGTTCGCGTTCTGCGCTCTGATTGGCCACTGACGTTTCTGATCGCGCCAATCGTGTGACGCCTGTTTCTTTCACTGGTTAAGCTTAGGCGACTCTTTCGAAGTTGGTTAAGGTTAGAGTATGGAATCAGGGCTGGTGTTCTATCGCCCTGCTCTAAGACAAACTCTAACCTTAACCAACTTCGAAAGAGCGCCTAAGCTTAACCGGTGAAAGAAACGGGCGTCACACGATTGGCGCGACCAGAAACGTCAGTGGCCAATCAGAGCGCAGAACGCGAACGCGGAACTGGAAATCCGTTGGTAAAAGTATTCAGGCGACCAGGTCTGGCTGCTGCTCCCCTGCTGGCCCACACTGTACTGCATTACTGCCTCTCACTTAGACGGACCAGGTCTGGCTGCGTCTATGCCTTCTACAACGCTGTTCGGTTTCCGCGTTGCCGTTTTGCGCTCTGATTGGCCGAGCGCGCGCATGAGCCGCGACGCGGCCCTCAGCCGTGCTGCGATAAGGCTTTCGCCAGCGGGGAGAGGGGCGCCGCGAGCGGCATCGCTGCGCTCATCAACGACCCTCCGTGCTCCGGCTTTCAACAACAGGGAGAGTATTATGGGGCTTATGCCTCGAAGCAGTAACACACATAGTTGCAATGCATCTGTCAGTCGTACTTAACTATGTGTTCACTGTTGTGTTACTGCTTCGCGGCATAAGCCCCATAATACTCTCCCCGCTGTTGAAAGCCGGAGCACGGAGGGTCGTTGATGAGCGCAGCGATGCCGCTCACGGCGCCCCTCTCCCCGCTGGCGAAAGCCTTATCGCAGCACGGCTGAGCATGCGCGCGCTCGGCCAATCAGAGCGCAAAACGGCAACGCGGAAACCGAACAGCGTTGTAGAAGGCATAGACGCGGTCTGGCTGCTGCTCCCCTGCTGGCCACACACTGTACTGCATTACTGCCTCTCACTTAGACGGACGAGGAGAAGAGAAATGGGGGTTTCAAAAACGCGGGTTACAACCTGGTTTTGCTATCAGGAAACGCAGCTTCTTTGAGTAGGAACACAGTGTGACTTCCACTTGTTCCTGACGTGTAAAACACCTGTGCTGTCAAGGGAGACGTCGTCCTCCGAACCACGGGCAGCGTTCAGTCGAGAGCGAGAGAGAGAGAGAGAGAGAGAGAGAGAGAGAGAGAGAGAGGGGGGGAGGGGGGGAGGGGGTGGGAGAGAGAGAGAGAGAGAGATTGGTTGTTCTAATATACAACGAGAGACTCATGAGCCACTCTAGATTTTTTTTTGCACTTACATTTCCAATAATATACTTCAAAATGATAAGCTTCTAAATTGCAGTTTACAAAGAACCATATAACTAAGGCAATAAATACATATTTCAACCAAGAAGGAAAAAAATGGAAATGTGCATATAACAACTTAACATGGATAAATAAATAAACATTTCTTTTTTCTCAGGTACTTTTACCCCCATATGATGACATCATGGCCGGGTTTCCCAAGCAGGCTCCGCCCACCAAGCAGGCTCCTCCCACCAAGCAGGCTCCTCCCATCTACACCTATGTCTCTGCATGAAGCTAAAGCCTCCATCCTGCTGTTACTACAACCTGGTTCCGGACCTATGACCTATGACCTTTGACCTTTGACCTATGATCATTTACCATAGGAGTTTCTCAAGGTAGCGAGTTTATATGGTTCCACTTTGTCATCTTTCCAGCGAATTATAGAAAAGTATGGATAGTGGTATCGATAAAGACTTATCAATATCGATATAAATGAATTATCCACATCCCTAATGCACGCGCACACACACAACCAATATAGTTACCATTCCTGTATTATTTATCAGCTTATTCATAGTATAAATCTACTGTAAATGCACCATATACCTATTATGTGTTGTTATTGTTGTTATTATATTGTTTCAGTTATCTGGTTGCACTTATGTCCAGTTTGAATGGGACATAAAGCAGGAAGTGATATGCATTCATAACCGGGTGAAACGAAAGCATAAGATGATATATGAATAGATTATATATTTTTTACTATTTCTTTGTAAGCTCTGTGTGTGTTTTGTTACGCCTACCTATGACAACTTTAACTTAAGCACAAATGCAAAAACAGAGGATCCCGTTGCCCCTAGTGAGGACTGGAGAGTCGTCCACTCTTGTAAGTGTTTCTTGTTTGTGGTGTTTTTGCTCGAGATCAGAGTTGCCTTAGTTTACAGTATAGCCTCCTCTCTGAGACGGTGTCTCTCTGAGAGACAGACCTGGGTCACTTAGGATGTGCAAATAGTGAAAGTCAATTCAGTATCGTTTTCTGTAGAGCTGTCCTCGTCTAAAAAAGATCTTTAGTTGACTAATAATCATGGAATTTAATCGATTTAATCGACAAATCAGTGAAATCTTGTTTCCCACATTCAAGGACTTTTTTTTTTTTTAAGATAGTGCTTACCAGATATGTACTTATTATTTTTCATATAATAACTAATTTTGCATGGAAAAATAGTATATAAATGATGAAAACTAAAGACCAAATGGACCGACTAATCGATTAATTCACTATGAACGGGGCAGTCCTACTTTCCTGTCATTTTGCCTGACACTCTCTGAGTCGTCTCAATATGGTAAAGGTAATCTGCTGCTTCAAACACAAGTTATTAAAGGGGGAAAGTGAACACAACACTCTAACTTACCATCTTTAGATAATAAAGTTTGAAAACAGACTTATGGTTCCTCGTCTGAGGTATTCCGTTGTGGAGGCGTCAAATATTCCTGTAAAGTGCTTTTGTGTGACGTTTGTGTGCTTCAACAACTGACAGATCATGTATTATCAGACAGAGACAGGCTATTACTATTATTATTATTATTATTATTATTATTATTATTATTATTATTATTATTATTATTATTATTATTATTATTATTATTATTATTATTATTATTATTATTATTTGAGACTCAGTGTTTGTTGGAAGTTTTATGGTATCTTTTCTACTAAGCTGAGAAAAGTCCAGAGCTGCTATTCATCCTCCATCTGACTGAGGTAGAGCTGAGTTACAGTGTTGTCTTCAATACACTCTGTACCAATCACAAATACCACCAACCTGGTTGTGTGGCAATAAATTAATCTTGTATCTTGTATCTTGTATTTGGAGACTCCAAGTGGCCATTTTGGAAAAACGCATAGACATACCATTATAAAAAGTTGTGTAAAACACTAATCTTCTGTGGTATTGTTATCAACTTTGGACCTGTACTGGATAAGGCTTTAGGCTATGGATGGACCCATTGTGGTTTCCAGGTCATACCTATCAGCTGGAACCTGTAAGAGGTCTCTGTTAGCAAGATAATTCAAATGGAAGTAAAAGAAAACGTAAAAACTTAACTTAACTTCAAACTTGAAAAAGTGATTCTTCCTGTTGTGGATGAAAATTCAGAATGTTTCCTTTCAAAAGAGACCAGACTCATGCATGTGCTATAAGTATAAAGTATAATCAATTGCAGATTACTTTGGGTATGCAATTTTCAGGCGTTTTTGGAATTTTGTCCCCATCAGTTAAGTAGTTAAATTCACTATGAATGAGGGGCTGGTACTCTCCCTATTTTCAGAAATTCCGCCTAAAGGTATATGCCCAAGTAAATTGAAGATTGCTCCACTTCTACAAGGTAAATTTGCATGTTCTTGGTATCTAGAGACATCTAGTGACCTGGGGGTATCTATTCCCAGTGTCAGAAATATTGTGTCTGTTACTAGGCTTGGGTAAATTATGATGAAAAAAAGAGAATATAAATTATGACGTTTTTTTTTGCATCTTTGCCGGTGAATAACACCATGAGCACATTGAGGTTCTGCTGATTTCGCTCACTGAGCTCATTCAGCACCTTCTTGAGATCAGGTGTACAAGAAATCTAAGCAAATGATTAAAGGGAAGATGATTAAACAGAAGGATTTGTAGATACAGTAATAAATTATAATCCATTTGAATTATACATTCAAAATTGACCTTGAACTTGACCTTGACGGTATTATGGCCAAATCATACATATAGGGAACAAGCTCATCTTTCCAATGGCAGTGTTAAATCTGGATTTAGTAATTTCCTCACGGTTTTACGATAAAAGAGAGATAGAATTAGCATTTTTCCGATAAATTTTTATTTTCGGTAAATCTTAAAAACATCGGTAAACAAACGTAGGGCTGAAAATATACACTCTGACTGCTGTTTTGATAGGGTTAAGGTCTTTACTCTTGGCTACATTTGAAAAAGAGACAACACAGGCTAAGAGGTTTCATAAAAGAAGGCCCTGGTTGTGGTTTTCCTGTTATGTTGATGGGACGGGCCTATGTTTAATATTCTGTCCCCTGAATGAGTGAGTGACTCCCTGAATGAGTGACTCCCTGAATGAGTGAGTGACTCCCTGAATGAGTGAGTGACTCCCTGAATGAGTGAGTGACTCCCTGAGTTAGTGACTCCCTGAATGAGTGACTCCCTGAATGAGTGACTCCCTGAATGAGTTAGTGACTCCCTGAATGAGTGACTTCCTGAATGAGTTAGTGACTTCCTGAATGAGTTAGTGACTCCCTGAATGAGTTAGTGACTCCCTGAATGAGTTAGTGACTCCCTGAGTGAGTGACTCCCTGAGTGAGTGACTCCCTGAGTGAGTGACTCCCTGAATGAGTGACTCCCTGAGTGAGTGAATGTCTTTAGGACACACTGTAAAAGTCAGGTCTGAAAGTCCACAGCTGTGTTGAAAAGAAAGAGATGTGATATTTTATTATTAAAATCAAATTTCCCTGAAAGATGTCGGTTTGTATTATTTTGAACATGTAGCAGAGTAGCCTTATGCCCAGTCAGGAGGAGGTTGTTATATGATATATAACTATTATGAATGTTATGACTGATCTGAGCTTGTTATACAGATGCACAAGAACATTTTGAATAAAATATTTTTAACACAATGGGCCTAATTTATAAAGAAAAACACATTTATATTTTACCTTTTTGTTCTTACAATTAGATTATGGCAGCCGCTGTTAGCAGCCAGATGTCCGTAGCCAACAATACTATTTGCACCAGGGTGGTATTGTATGTATATAATACACACATATTTTAGTGTATTGATTGATTGATTGATTGATAAACTTTATTAACAGATTGCAGAATGGGTACAGTACAGCTCAATACATACAATTGTTAAGGGGATGCAGACCAGAGAAAGACTTTCGTCTTGTTTACATAAGGGTCCCCCATTTTCAATTCATCATAACATATATGACATACATGACATACAGATAGACAGTACTGCTACATCTATACATTTATGACATACCAGATTTGCAAATACAGTACTGTTTGTGATACAAAAAGAGTCCAGAAAAGAGAGTATATACATTTGACGTAGAAACTGTAGGCTACATTGGAGGTGTGAGAAGGGGATTTGGCGGAGCCCAATAGCAAACACAGGAGGAGAGAGAATGGAGCATTTTAGGGTATTTTAATGTAGTTTTCCCCAAGCAGACAGTTTGACAGATGGAATGTGCGACAGACAGGTATAGAAATGTTCTTGGGGTTAGGACAGGTGCACTCCTTGTGCAGTACGGGAGAATGTTCTTGGGGTTAGCACAGGTGCACTCCTTGTGCAGTACGGGAGAATGTTCTTGGGGTTAGCACAGGTGCACTCCTTGTGCAGTACGGGAGAATGTAGACACAGGGCTGTGTCGGGGGTGGGAGCAGGAGCACTCCTTGTGCAGTATCAGCACGGGATGTCCGGGTAGGAGGGACACTGGAGCGGAGGTCCTGGGCACACAGAGAACAAAGGTTAGGTCAGGGAATATCAATGAGTACAGGTAGCAAGGCTTAGGTTCAGTCTTCTTACTTGGAAGGTAGTTTAACACTCCCACAACGAGGGAACAGGATCCGCCAGCTGAAGTATCTTCTGACTGATGAGGGGATGAGTGACAGCTGTGTTGATGACGAGATGAGTGACAGCTGTGTTGAGTGGAGAGCTGGCAGCGTGCGAGAGTGTGGGAGAGGATGAGGAGGAGTGAAGAAGGTGTGTGGAGAATGTGGAGGGAGGATGAAGAGGAGTGAGGAAGGCTCTTGCTGTGATTACAACAGGAGGAGGTTGGGTAGGTGGGGTGGGGTTGGGTGGGTGGGGGGGGGACTGTACATTGGAGGTGGTTGGGTGGGTGGGGGGGAGGGGTTGGGTAGGAGGGGTGGGTGTGGGACACTGTACAACTGTACAATCAAAACTGTACATTGGAATATTTACATAACCATACTTGGTCATTTACTGTACATTGGAGGGGGTTGGGTTAGGACATTTACAGGGGCCAGATTCGAATTGCAGTCTCCCGTAGGTGTTCTTTGAGAGTGGTTTTGAAAGTGGGTAGTGATTCACATTTCTTTACAGCTTTGGGTAGGGCATTCCACATTGAGGTGGCATAATTGCGAAACGTGTTTAGTCCCTTGTTTGAGCCGAATCTGGGTTTAACATGATTTGTGGAGCTCCCTCTGGTGTTGTGATCGTGGTATTCACTGACCTTTGGGAAGTATTTTGACATGTACATGGGTACCTTGGTCGTGTAGTATATCTTGTAGACCAGGCCCATTGCAAGTTGCTGTACTCTGTCGTCTACTCTAAGCCATCCTAGGTTGTCAAAGTGGGCAGGGGTGAGGTGGGTTCTAGGAGTAAGGTCAAGCAGTAGTCTGACCAGTTTGTTTTGAGATGTTTGTAATTTAGTTTTTAGCGCCTTTGAGGTGCTTTGGTACCATGAGGTGCAAGCATAGTCGTAGTACCCTTGAATGAGTGCTCCTGCCAGAGTCTTCAGGGTATTCTTGTTTACCAGAGAGGAGATCCGGTACAAGAATCGAGTTTGTTATTCCTATTTTATCTTGTTAATTATCTTTTATTGGATTTTTTTTTATGTATAGGCATTTATGGAAATGTCTTTCTTTGATGTTAACTATGTTCCCACGTAGAACAGTATCTGGTAGAAGTGAAAGACCTCCACTCGAAACACAAGTAAAAGTATAGAAGTATTTAATATAGAATGTACATCAAAAGAATACGCATCCTATATGATGTTCATGCATTTCAGTGCTTTGGAGCATTCAACTCTCAATCCGTTAACCCTTAATGGTTATGTTAAAGTGGTTATGTTAAAGTGGTAGGTGGTCCAATAACGTTGGTTCTGATTACGTCCTCTTGAAGAGTGCAGGTTTTACATTTGAAATTATTTAATACATTATTTTCTTCTTCAAAGTAAGTGGCTGACGGATGCAGTGAGAGAACAAAGACAGGTCCTGAGAGCAGCTGAAAGGAAGTATAGAAAGTCACGCCTCACTGCTGACATCAACACATATCACAACCTCTTGTTAACATTTTCCAAAACCATTACTAATGCCAAAGCTTCTTTCTTTCACCATAGGATCGAGGCCTCTGCCAAGAACCTTCGCAAACTGCATGCTACCATGTCCTCCCTCCTCACTCCCCCCCCACCCCCTCCCCCTCATCTCTCTCTGCCGAAGACTTTGCGATCTTCTTAGATGAAAAAGTGGAGAACATCCGCAGCTCCTTCTCCCAACCCCCACTCATTCCAAATACTGAATCGAGAACCTCATCCTTCACTCTGTCATCTTTCTCTCCCATTACAGAAGCCGAGACCCTGACACTGGTAACGTCGAACCGTCCGACTACATGCCAGCTGGACCAGCTACCCTCCCCACTCCTCCAGACCATAGCACCAGACATCCTCTAACCCTTGTGGTAAATTCCCACAGACTTTCTACAATAATTTGAGGTTATTGTAGCACAATACAATGAGATTGACTATCTGGAAGGAGGAGGAAAGATTCATACTGATAGAATTGTTGGTCTCCTCATTCTGACTTAGCAGATGAGGAATAAAACGTTTACGCCAGACAAACCAGAATTGTAGTTCAACTCAGCTGATTTATTTGATCAGAGCCAGGAGTCCAAGGTGAATAGAACAAAGGATTTATCAGAAAACATCAACATGGCTGCTGTGTACAGGAATCAACAATCAGGTTTGCATCTCAAACCTAAATACTGCACATCAAACAGTCACTTGGTTAACATAATTTGAACATACATTGACTATGCTGTACACATTTATACATGAGTAAATCTGGTTTCAGATATTAAGAATTTACACTAAACTTTAAACAACAAATGGTGTTTTCCCATGATTCACTCACATAAAATGCATCAGCTCACAGTAGTCTCTGGGTGGACGAAGCGGTGGAGCCCCCAGACCCCCTGTGGTTGGGTCCGGCCTGAGAGCTCCCGAATTACAATTTGTCTCTTCCTTATATCCTATCATGTCTAGCCAAAATAGCACTATTACAGTTGATCCAATCATACATCTCCTGTGGGCGCCTTCTGGGGGGGGTTGGTGTTTTCTTCCTGTTGGGGCTTTGATCTCCTGTGTGGATCTTGACTCAATACCCAGAGGGGCCGCTAGTGGCCCCCGTCATTGTCTTCCTGATGGGTCTGTCCCAGCAGAAATCTCCTCTTAAATGAATAATATATAACTTTAACATTCCTTCTATATGGCTATAGATGTCTAATATCATCCAAGTACAGTCAGTGCTTTCTTAGACTGATACCAGACATCATATGAGACCTTTTGATACTAAACAGTTGATTAATAGATTGTCCTGTCTTATAATGTCAGAGCCAGTATGAGGTCTCTGGTTAGACCAGCTGTCCTCTGCGGTAATCTGGTCACAGTAGGTGTGACTTTTGTCTCTTTGTTCTGAGTACATTTGTTAGTGGGGGTTTATTGACTATTTCTGTAACACCAGTATCACTTAAAACACCCTCTACTGTTGAAAGGGCACACATTCCTTTTTGCAGTATGGTTCTCTAATTTATTCACACATATTAATTATGAAATTCCAAGGCAATATTACCACATTCCCCACTTTGGCAATTCACATTGTCATATACTGTATATTGACTTGATTTTCATACTAACCATACATAATAAAATTCATTTTTTCCCAAAATTAAAATTCATTTTTTTTTTAAAACAATTTAATCTAAACATTACACATTTCAAATAAAACACAATTTTTTAAAATTATGGTATCCGTTTACATGATCTGGGGAGACAGAGATTATTATTCATTCTTTCATACATTTTGCTTCTCCTCTCCTGTTAATTCCTTTTCCAAGTCAGCCCAATCACATTTTGCATAATCAACTCAGTTGGTCTTCTCACCTCTCCCCCCTTTTATGAACATCCCTATGGACATAAACCTTACCACCTCTGCGCACAGACGGACAGGGAGGGCGGAGCAGCACCCAAGGGAAAAAAAAATGTTCACCAGAAATTACCGGCCATAACCTACACCTAATCTCCTACCTATGTGTTTAGTTCAGTACTCTTGCGTTGTGTCATAATCTATACCAGTTGTTACCGTTCAGTCACCTCCCGTCCAACATACCACTCAATCACACAGAGGCCCTTGTTCAACGCTTTGGTTGCACAGTCTCCGACCGTTTTCGCCCCCCCCCCCTCCACCCCATGTCGGCCAGCCTCAGCTGAAGCCAACGTTTGTAGGCCTGGACCTTGTCATATTCTGTCCCATGACTGTATTTCCATGGATCTACAGACGAACGACTCTGTCAGTCTGGAGGTTTGTCTCAAACCCCCGGCCTTTGTATCCGGGGCTATACTGAAGGAGGGGTAGCGTCCCATGCGACCTCTCTTCATAATCCAACAATCTCCCACAGGAACTGACTGAACGGGTTCACACCATCGTGTCATAATCTAATGAAATGTATTCCTACACATTTTCCCCATGATCCCTCCACTTGTGATGGTCCATCCTCCCTCTCCGACTGAACTGCAAGGGAACAAGAACACAAAACAAATTTTCTTTACACAATATGTCAAATATTCCTCAAGAGAAGCCAAATGTTTAAACCATTATGCAAACGTAATAGGACCACTTAACTGCCATTGATCTGTCCCAATGCATCTCACGCTCCAACAGTCCTCTCACCAGATCATGACAGAGAAACAACAAACAAAAAGGCAAATAATCAAAAAAACATTCCAACAGATGTGAAAGCCAATCAAATGAAATTAACCAGCTCCAACCGCAGACCACCTTAATGGTTATTTAGAAAGAAAAGAAAAGAAATCAAAACTCTACATCTAAACCTTTCATAACCTACAGTAAATCAATACATCTCATCACCCAACCGTACCATTCACACATGTCAGTGACTTTGACACCTCTTAAGCCAGCACATTCACTTTCTACAGGCTCCATCCACACCCATTCAGGCCACACAACATAGATTAAAAATAGAAAAGAAATCTAAAAATTTAACTTCAATACCTCATCCCTACAAAACATTCAACAGAAATCAAATCAAATGAAAGTAATAAAGACAAACTCCTTTAGTAAAACAAATGATATGAAACAAATGATAATGGTATAACCCAAGTGGTTCGATACACTCCTTACCTAAACACATTTTGTTATTTTTAAGACTAGTTTCACCTTAAGTGAAAGCTAAGTTGTGTGTGTGTATGCATGTGTGATCAAATTGTGTGAATGTGTCTGTGTGTGTCTGTGTGTGTGTGTGTGTGTGTGTGTGTGTCTGCGTGTGTGTGTGTCTGTGCGTGTGTGTGTGTGTGTGTGTATGGGTAATGTAAGGCAGAACATGGGGCCCATCCCCCGCTCAAGCACCCACTGAAATCAAAAGACACTCAGCTCATCCTCACATTTCTAGGTAAACACTCATAAACAAAGCCATTCACGCTTGTTTCACTCATGCATCAAAACTCTCTCATTCAACACACATATTTAACTCATTAATCATCACTCAGGTCCACAGACAACGTTAGTTTCCCTTCCTTCCTGCTCTCAGCTGTCTCCAGGCTAAACACAATCTACCCTCATTTCTGCACTCCTACCCTCACTTCAAAGATGGACTGGACCCATCTTAAATTTAGAACCATCCCTGCCGTCCAGTGCACAGACAGTTTCAAATTATTCCCTTATCAACCAGTTAACTTTCATAAGTCATAACCCCAAATGAATGCCACTTTCTTGATTGTCTCACTCACTTAACCCAGCTGTGTTCTGTATTAGCAACTGTCTCCCGCATCTTCACCTCTGACCTCTCTCATCCTGTTGCATCTAATCTCTCTCACCCTGTCATAAAAGAACAGCTATTGTAAGCAGCTGTACATCCTGACCCCCCTTGGGCATATTGGCCCGCCTCAAAAGGATTCCTACCCCCCTGGGTAATATAACCTTCTCAACTTTTGCCTCTTTCATGACCCATGCATACAGTCTCCCCTGAGCACAAAGGCTTTTGACACAAAGACCCTATCTCCTCACTTCATGAAATAACCTTCATCTGTAAATCATTAAATGGTTAATCACATTTCTCATCTTCCCAGAGGCAAGCCGCCCCCAGGTTTTTGAATTAATCACACATTCCCAGGGAGAAGGCCAACCCCCTCCCCAGCGTATAAAATTATTAAGGATTAATAAAAACAATCATGTCAAAATTTGTCATCTTCAGCAAGCCTCCATCAATAAATTATCCTACAAGTCGGAGGCTTGTGTCAACATTTTAACACTGTATTAAAGATTTAACAATCTAAAACAAGCATAAACACATGTTCTAACCATATTAACAGTGTATTAAAGATTTAACAATCTAAAACAAGCATCAGTAAATTATCCTGCTTCACAACCGGGCTTGTATCAAATTCCACTACAAAAACATTTAGCAAATAATATAAACATTATCCTATTTAAATCTTCAGTGTTATTAAAGCTATAACAAGTATCAACATCTGACATTTCAACATCAATGCATTCTATACAAGCATCTTAATTCAAGCTACATAAAACAAAACATCATTATTCCAAGCATACAATTGTACATGTTACACAAATTTAAAAAACTGGAAATGTCCATCAACTCCAATTATTATATATGTAGGCATCATTCATTTCAGCATAACATTTATAGTGGTTAGTCCCAAATGCTCCTTTCTTCATACACATGTGATAAATTGATTTTACTGCAAGCATTGTGTAACTCTAGTGTAGAGCCATTTTCCAAATTCAGCCTATAGCTACTCTCAAACTACCGTTTACCTGTGTATCATGTATGCAATAAAAGTTATGATGTATTTTAACACGGGTGACTGAATTTTGCAAATCTGGTATGTCATAAATGGATAGTTGTAGCAGTCCTGACTATCTGATGAATTGAAACTGGGGGACCCTGATGTAAACAAGACAAAAGTCTTCCTTTGGTCTGCATCCCCTTAACAATTGCAGCCTAAGTAAACCCTCAATGACTATCTCCCCTAACCTAACCACTATACATGTTACATCTCTTCCCCTGCTTACACAAAAATACAATGCACAATATACAAATATAACCATATTACATAATGCAGAATATCCTCTTACCCGTTATTTCTATCCCCTGAGCGAACTATACCGAATGCACCAGACCCAATCCACGTTGTACCGCGCATGCGCAGTGGCAACCGAAGCGACTGTTAACGTTGCTATGACAACTCATAACATGCCCCGATATTCATAATCTGCCACGACATTCATAATCTGCCACGACATTTTATCACGTTATCTACCACGTTATCTACCCCTTCCCCAACATCATCCTCAAAACTCGAAACGTGACATATGCCGCCCCCAAACGCCACAAAACAACGGCATGCAAGCTAACTAGCTTTAGCCAGCTCTAATGCGACGTTCAAGGCCCTCACGGGAGCCGTGCCTTTCAAGATCCGTTCATCCACGCAATTCGCTCAGTACCATCCAAAGCATAAACAACTCACACAAGCTTAAAATAACCAACCACCCTAACAGAAAATAATTTTCAAAACATTTACACCGACCAACGCCGCACATATAGTTCAACACGAATCCTTTCTCCTACCTACTCCGCCTCACTTCATAGCACCGCGAACGTTACATACTCTCCACAACACCATGACGTCACCAAGCAGCGAATCCCTAATATCATATTATACCATCGTTACTGCATCAATAATAACCCTCAAAACGGCCACAATTTCTCCACCCTGCGTCTCAACCGCCTCTTACTTGTAATCGCCGCCACAGTGTTTAATCAATTCTCTCATAACGCCATCGTAACGTCCCCAGCTTCACCGCGGACTTTTCCACAGAGCTAAGCCAGCCAGCCCCAACCACCAGCAGGGACTCGCCTCAAACATATGTCCGTTGGTCATTAAAATATCATAACAAAACCATTAAGTACTTATCAGTCAGTTCGACCGAATTGTTTTTGTATCACAGCGAACGTAATTAATCAACAGGCCGGTTTCGCTCAAGATTAAAACGGATACTATGCCTAAGGACGGCAAATATATCTACATTTAATTATTGTGCTATAATTCTACCATAGAACGTACAACGCACCCTGAACACGCCGGCACCCTACACTTCCATTAATTACTACGTTTTAATCCTGCAATCGCACAGACCCCTGCGCTGATCATGCCAGGGTCTAACAATCTTTCACCATACTTGACTTGCATGTTCTGAAATAGTAACAGAGCCCTTAGCCCGACGCATTTATGCCCACACTGACCCACTCACGGTCCCCGTCCCGCCTATTCTGTGGCTACAAGCAGGGACATAATGCACCTTGGACACAGCTCTCTTTCCATTTCAGAACAATCAAACCTCCCCAACTTACCCGCGCCCTCTTCCTGAGAATAATTTTAGGGCAATTACATACTCAGAACGCGCTCCTGTCGTATACAACAGAATAACCGTGCTTCCTAGCAAGAAAAGCCTTTTACCTGCCGTCTGATACGACGCCACCCCCGTTATAACATGACCAGATATCCTGTGCGGCACCAATACGCAATCACATTATTATAACATGAGGCCTTGTAATTACTCCAACTTCCCCGTACAGTTCATAAAGTACCTTCCATACGAGTTAACCAACCCAACCCCCGTGGCCCGCATAGGCCGAGACCGGCCTCCTGTGTCTGAATAAACATACAAACATAAAAAGCCTACGTTTGCATGTTCACTGCACAACAAGCGCGATCGTCATACCCTCGGACATTCTAACCTAACTCACCGCTCCCCCATCCCCGCATGCCGAAGCCATATTCACCGTGGGTCCCAACAGTGGCGTACACAACCAACCTTCAACCTGTCCTTCTCTCTCCTCCATTCAGACTACAAGCCCACCGTTAATCACTTCAAACGCAGCAACACCCCAGCTCTTTGCCCCGTGTCCCCAACACACAGCAAGGTCCAGATATGATACATATGACAAGACCCTACCGCACCTTTTCAGGGGGAGACACAAAGGGTAGGGAAGCACGGCACCATTTCTGTGGTAAATTCCCACAGACTTTCTACAATAATTTGAGGTTATTGTAGCACAATACAATGAGATTGACTATCTGGAAGGAGGAGGAAAGATTCATACTGATAGAATTGTTGGTCTCCTCATTCTGACTTAGCAGATGAGGAATAAAACGTTTACGCCAGACAAACCAGAATTGTAGTTCAACTCAGCTGATTTATTTGATCAGAGCCAGGAGTCCAAGGTGAATAGAACAAAGGATTTATCAGAAAACATCAACATGGCTGCTGTGTACAGGAAT
Source organism: Notolepis coatsorum (assembly GCF_963971535.1). NCBI lineage: Eukaryota > Metazoa > Chordata > Actinopteri > Aulopiformes > Paralepididae > Notolepis > Notolepis coatsorum. The sequence continues at coordinate 6,597,418 of NC_140183.1, read as the reverse complement.
CAACAATCAGGTTTGCATCTCAAACCTAAATACTGCACATCAAACAGTCACTTGGTTAACATAATTTGAACATACATTGACTATGCTGTACACATTTATACATGAGTAAATCTGGTTTCAGATATTAAGGATTTACACTAAACTTTAAACAACAAATGGTGTTTTCCCATGATTCACTCACATAAAATGCATCAGCTCACAGTAGTCTCTGGGTGGACGAAGCGGTGGAGCCCCCAGACCCCCTGTGGTTGGGTCCGGCCTGAGAGCTCCCGAATTACAATTTGTCTCTTCCTTATATCCTATCATGTCTAGCCAAAATAGCACTATTACAGTTGATCCAATCATACATCTCCTGTGGGCGCCTTCTGGGGGGGGTTGGTGTTTTCTTCCTGTTGGGGCTTTGATCTCCTGTGTGGATCTTGACTCAATACCCAGAGGGGCCGCTAGTGGCCCCCGTCATTGTCTTCCTGATGGGTCTGTCCCAGCAGAAATCTCCTCTTAAATGAATAATATATAACTTTAACATTCCTTCTATATGGCTATAGATGTCTAATATCATCCAAGTACAGTCAGTGCTTTCTTAGACTGATACCAGACATCATATGAGACCTTTTGATACTAAACAGTTGATTAATAGATTGTCCTGTCTTATAATGTCAGAGCCAGTATGAGGTCTCTGGTTAGACCAGCTGTCCTCTGCGGTAATCTGGTCACAGTAGGTGTGACTTTTGTCTCTTTGTTCTGAGTACATTTGTTAGTGGGGGTTTATTGACTATTTCTGTAACACCAGTATCACTTAAAACACCCTCTACTGTTGAAAGGGCACACATTCCTTTTTGCAGTATGGTTCTCTAATTTATTCACACATATTAATTATGAAATTCCAAGGCAATATTACCACACCCTAACTAACCTTACTGTCATGCACTTGTCCTAATAAACGAACCTACACTGTAGCACTCAACACTTTGATGAACATTGTTACTCAGCTGATAGAGTTGTGCCCTTCCTGATGACTTGTCGTACAGAACTTGTAAGTCGCTTTGGATGAAAGCGTCAGCTAAATGACTAAATGTAATGTAATGTAATGTAAGTAGTAACTGATGCGTTCAGATAAATGGAGTGGAGTAGAGAAAGTGGAATATATTCCTTTGTAGTGGAGTAGAGAAAGTAGAAGATATTCCTTTGTAGTGGATGTAGTGGAGTAGAGAAAGTAGAAGATATTCCTTTGTAGGGCGGCTGGGTGGCGCAGCGGACTAAGCGCTCGTCACCAACACGAGAGACACTGGTATCGAATCCGGCTGTCAGCGTTGCCTCCGGCATGGCCGGCCGACATACTGGCTCAATTGGCAGAGTCAGCAGGAGGGAAGCCGGTGGGGTGGTATTCTGGTCGTTGTAAACAGCGACTCCTACAGGTCGGTCAGGGCGCCTGCACAGCGAGGAAGGGAGATGGTGAGGGTAGTGTGACCTCCCACACGTTACACCTCACCAATGAGAGTCCACGCTGGCAGGTGAAAAGATGCTGCTGGCTGTCTCCTATGTCTCGGAGGAAGCATCTGATAGACTTCAGGGCTCCCTGGACGACCAGTGGGGGGCACATGCGAGCAACAACCAGGAAGGGAAGGGGGGAATTGGCATAACGACAAAAAAAATTGGGATGGGAGAAAAACACAGAAAAACAGGAGGAGAAAAAGTGGATAAAAAAAAAGATATGCCTTTGTAGTGGATGTAGTGGAGTAGAGAAAGTAGAAGATATTCCTTTGTAGTGGCTGTAGTGGAGTAGAGAAAGTAGAAGAGATTCCTTTGTAGTGGATGTAGTGGAGTAGAGAAAGTAGAAGAGATTCCTTTGTAGTGGATGTAGTGGAGTAGAGAAAGTAGAAGATATTCCTTTGTAGTGGATGTACTGTACGTAGTTGAGTGAAAGCAAAAGGTTCCCTATAATGGAAATACAAACACCTCAAAAGTACGCTATTTGAGTAAAAAGTGACGTAGTTACTTTCCCCCACTGCTTACGAGCTAAATGATCCAGGCTGTTTCCACCTCACGTCAGCGTCCATGCTGGATACACTATATATATTATATACCCCTGGAAACTGTTTGGTTACCGAGGCGACGGGCTGTCCTCTGTGAACACGTCCTCACTGTGTGCAGGCAGGTATAGCTTTACGCGTTCGTTCTTTCCATACAGCTCAACCCCCCCCCCACACCAACCAGCTGGAACACTGGGAGTTCATCCACCTCATAAAGTTACAATAACACTCTTTCACTGTAGGTAAAGGCATGAGGTCACCAAGGTCGACATTATTTCATTATTATTATAATAAAAAAATTAAAAACATTTTTTTTTTTATTATAGACAATGAGTCTGTGTGTGATGTGTGGTGTATAGCAGAACTGTGTATGTGTCATATTGGAAATAATATTGCTCATCCCAAAAAGTAAATACACCACGCTGGATTTAACCAAAACAATCTGGACTAATTTCTAAACCTGCCCACTAACAATCAGAATGTGTGAGCGTCAAGCTCTGTGATCAGTCAGCCAGCCACACTGAACCTCAAGCTCTGTGATCAGTCAGCCAGCCAGGCTGAAGGTCAAGCTCTGTGATCAGTCAGCCAGCCACACTGAACCTCAAGCTCTGTGATCAGTCAGCCAGCCACACTGAACCTCAAGCTCTGTGATCAGTCAGTCAGGCAGGCTGAAGGTCAAGCTCTGTGATCAGTCAGTCAGCCAGGCTGAAGGTCAAGCACTGTGATCAGTCAGCCAGGCTGAAGGTCAAGCTCTGTGATCAGTCAGTCAGCCAGGCTGAAGGTCAAGCTCTGTGATCAGTCAGTCAGGCTGAAGGTCAAGCACTGTGATCAGTCAGCCAGGCTGAAGGTCAAGCACTGTGATCAGTCAGCCAGGCTGAAGGTCAAGCACTGTGATCAGTCAGCCAGGCTGAAGGTCAAGCTCTGTGATCAGTCAGGCAGGCTGAAGGTCAAGCTCTGTGATCAGTCAGGCAGGCTGAAGGTCAAGCTCTGTGATCAGTCAGCCAGGCTGAAGGTCAAGCTCTGTGATCAGTCAGG